>NW_015640043.1:255308-279983 GCF_001515625.1 Sinocyclocheilus rhinocerous
ATTTAAAGCTGAAATAAATTAAAATGCAGTTTAAATAAAACGTCTTCTAATAACAGACTTAAAAACAGCAAGCGTTAAACCGCTACACTAGGTAAATGTGTCATGTTTTAGCTTTAACAGTCTATTTTTACTTTTTATTTGACGTTTTATTTAGCAAAACTAGAATTTACAAATTATTTTAACTCTATTATTGTGACCCAAGTCTTATTTAGTGTAGATGTCTAGAATTTATGGAGTAAACGCTATTGTATAGTAAGCTATTCTAGTAATGGGTTCCTATGAATAGAATTCCATTTCTTTCTTTATGATTTGTTTGTTTAATATAATGCACATTAAAGATAAATCGATGCTGAAAAGAACATATAGAAAACCGCACACTAAATGGGTTCGATACCGAGACCAGCTATTGGCATAAATTTTAATAGTGGCAGAAACGATATCTAAATAAAATAAAAATGTGGAATAAATAAGGAGATCACATTCAAGCATGAATAAACGTTTTAATAGTGTTGCTTATTGTTTGGTGAATAAACTAAAATTTAATTTAAAGTGTTTGTTTCCACTTACCTAAAATGTTATTAATTACAGACTAATCTAGAATATATTTTTAAACGTATAAAAATGTAAATATTAAAATTATACACATCTTTTTTTTTTTATTTTTTTTAAATGTCCTTTAAAAAGCATAATGTTTAAACATATTATTAAATGTTTCATTTATAGGCTACTCAGCCTTCATGTGTGTCATATAATTTCATGCAAAACATAAAAAAGACCAGAGAAGTGACATTAAAAACACTTTAATTGTAACACTTAAGACACCTGGGCAATCTCAGGTGCACAAAGACAATAGAAATATACAGCTCTTGTTAAAATCCAGTGACATTTTCTTTCATCTGAAACATAGTTGGACATTGACAGCATACTATACATGACACACTCAACGGTTATTTCTACAGAAGAATCGGAATGTGAATTCATAGCTATTGAGTGGAACAGTGTCACGACTTTACTACAGTGAACAACTAGCATTTCATCCACCATATTTGGAGCTTTGGCCTGAGGATCTGAAGCTGATGCAAGAAAAAAAAAACAGCATATAAGCAGACGCTACTTCCCTCACGCTCTAGTTTTCACTGCGGTAAACTTACAAATCATTGCCTGGTTCTTTGTGGGTAAATTTGTGCCTACAAGTGCGTCCCGCTATTCGAGCTTGCCTTGTGTTGAGCCACCGTATCACTGCACATCAATACAGAACGACAAAGACACTTTAGCTGTCTGTAAGTGGCCAATGAAAGTTTTATACAAGCATGGTGACACTGGCTTAGACAAGAGGGCAGTGCAGCACTGTTTGGGGAGCATGAAGCGTGAGCTCCAATCAGGAGAGCTGGAATCCGACCTCTTCGTATCAAGTTTATGACTGTCCAGTAGGTGGGACGTTAACCCTCCTCTTCATCGCTGTCCCTCATGGTAATGCCCTGCAGACCGTCCGCGGCCGACACAGCCGCCGTGGCTTCCTCGATAGTGAGCCGGTTGTAAACCGTCTCGTAGCTCTTGTTGTTCAATGTGCTGTCCAACACACCCTGCAGCCTGAAGTCACGGTACGACTTCTGCACGACAAAAATAAAGAGCAAAAACAAGCATGGAGAACAATGAAATAGTTTAAGGACACATAGATTTTACTTTTTGACTTCTCGTACATCAGGATTTGCCTGAAACGGTACTTGTGTACCGATTAATCTCTCATTCTCATGGTAATGGAATTCGTTGTGCAGCCAAGCTGAACTTGACACTCTTGTCAACAGAGTTTCGAACAAAAACTTCTTCACGCTTTATTCTTTTTTTTTTTTACCTTGACAATCTTGATGAGAGTTTTGAGTTGGTAAACATGCAGCTGCTGGTCGAGTCTGTCCGTCAGCCAGGCACACACCGCCTTCATCAAAGAGTTGTACCATTGCTGTGCATGTGAGAAAGAGAGAGATAAACCTTGAAGGGGATATAAATGTGATGCAAAAAACCCTCAGTACTTTAAGCAAATAAAAAGATGTGACCCACACGGGCCGTGAAAGAAAAAGCTGCTTTTGGTTAATGTCAAAAGTTCGCTTTATGTGTGTTTTTCTTCTTCGATTGTGCCTTTTGATTGTGAAAAATTTTGCAGTCCTCAAAAATAATTTTTTTACACCTCAAGCTTCACTAAAAACATTTTTTAGCAAAGAACCTGCAAGAAACCGTTCATTACCTATTCAGCGTATTAAATATTCATTGCTTAATTTGTCATTACTGAACTTACAACAAGTATCTTCTCGTGCCCCAAGTATCATCTGTGGTCGCGTTTGCGCATAATAACAAACTTAAAGATACTGAACCTACTAATTACAGGGCTAACACTTGAATCTGCATATAAAGGGGTCACCTTGCACTCCAAACACCTTTAGATCACATATTACTTCACACGAGGACACCTTATATAATTACCGGTCTTTTCTATAAAAGCAGCCGGTTCTTTAATCAGCAGCGTTTAGACAGTGAATCGGTTTTGCGCGAGAACCTCTGACACCAGCTTGTGTTTGCGTTCAACCTGGTCATTTCATTTCGGAAATCATTAGCTCACGTCGTCAAAAACGTAAAAAGACAATATGATTTCATGCACACGCAAGACCGCATCGTATAAGACCACAGCATCATGTTTACTGGCGAAATACATCACTTAGACCCGTTTTCATTGAGCTTTCCCATGTAATTTAAAGTCAGGCTTTACTTTAACACTGCCAAATTTGTGACGGGAGCGTAAATGAATCCAAACAGCACACAAATAATCAGCAAAGTCCGCTCCTGCCGTTAACAAGCAGCGGGCAAAACGGAAAGATGAGACGCCACTTGATTGAAGCACTTAGGCTGGTTGGGAAACAGATGACTGTGCTCTAATTGTTGGAGGTGAAAGAATGGCAACGCATTTCTTCATATCAGGCGAATCTCCGTTGGTAATCACACGCTTAAGTGTCCACTTGTCTGGTTCATTAGGGAGGCAGGGGAGGGCAGTCTCCGCACCTGTGACCAGGCTGAGGGCCGCGGCCCCTCGCCGTGCAAACCTCATCGCTCCGCTAATCACAGTGATTTAACGCCCTGGACAAACAGACTGCAGCCTGCAAGGGCATGTGGAGACTGATTTTCTTATTTCCTTGAGTGCCTTCGCAACACAACACTGAATGGTACAGCGGCTCGTCCTTAAGAAGAAACACAAATATATTCACGTCCAAACCTTTAGCTGTCCAGAGATTAAATGTTTTGAAACAGACAGATTCTAAAGACTTGAGATGCACCGCACACACAGGCTCCTTGATGAGGAAGTTTCTGCGGTGACACACGGCGGCCCTTCTCTCGGCTCGCTCTTGGTGCATGACTGTGTGCGTGTGACACACATTAGGGGCTGCTGGTGTGCAGGGCACCTCTATCCATCGGCGGCCTCGGCAAAGGTGTAATACATCAAGAGAAGACATCAAACACTGCTTCTCTCCAATCTGGCTCGGAATAGAACATTTTTTTCGAAGGCAATCTGCTCAGGATTTTTAGGGGCAGGAGGGTTGTGTGTGTACATCCTCTCGAGTGTTTGTGCCGTTCTATAGATCTGCTGTCTCGGAAAGCGGATTGGAAGCAGTGTGTTCTAAACAAAATTAAGGAGCGAGATGTATGCATTTGCACCTTCTAGCTCTCTCTCAACGTTGTTTGTGAGTAAACAGGTCAACAGGAGCCCCGGGTGAGTGCTCAGGCACTGGAAGTGGTCACAGTAGACTGATGAGTGCTCTTGGTGAGGCCTCATTGCCTCTTCTTACAAAAACTTTACCCATCCCTTCTCACCTCCATTGGCCTTGGCTTTACAATACCCACAGCTGAGGAAATGTGGAGGGAATGCAGTTGGAAAAGAACCGAGACCGATTAAAAAAAGGAACAGAATGCAATGTAGGAATGTTCATTCACATACATTGGCATGAATAACACTTGCTTGAAGTAATTTTGCTGGCTTTGCATTGATCTTTATACTCATTATGAAACATTTCTGTAGCTACAGTGTCTGAAAGCAGTGGGGCGAAACTGAATCTCATTTATAGTGTGTTCTTTGACTGCCAGGAACTTACGTCAAAGATTTTTTCAGTGTACATCTCGTCGTTCACACGGTCTCGCAGAATATCCTGATTCTGTCGTACAGAGGTGATGTAGGTATCTGCTAGATCCATACCGGGTTTCTGTTGAGAGTGATGGATTCAAAGTTAGCATGGATTTATTCATCCTGAGTCTTCATTAGTTTTTTTTTGTTGCAAAGCAAATTTGGCCAGAAAACATGCTGATGATTTATACTGAGTCATTCAAACGTTATTTTCATAAAGGTGGACTAAGTGAAACATTTTGAACCTAAAGAAATGTACAATATTTTTGACAAAACATCAGTCAGATCAGTGGCCGAGTAAAAGCGGTTTTATTCTACATAGGAGCGGGTCCCTTCATGGTGGCAGCCACTTTGAGATCACATGACCGGGTTTTTCTAATACTTTATTTCTTATTGTACCAAAAACTGCAGCATATGCTTATAATGTTGATGCTACTATAGATATCATTAGTGTTATTCTTCTTGGTGTGAATGGGCCTTCATTGTATATTCTTTTGTGAACTGAAGAAGAGATACATTTAAAACAATTATGATGACTATTATTATTAATAAATAAGAGCTGGTTTTTCTGCAGTGACATTGTTAACTGAAATTCTTTGCTTTTATATGATGCTGCTTTCACGACATTCATGTTAGTATGAAGTTGAATTGGCCAGTTGTATCAGACAGCGAAATAAACAAAAATTACTTAGTACACCTTTAATTCAAGTATTTTCTTTGCATGCTAAGGTGAGCAAATCCAGTACCAAGTTAAAACAGAAATACCAACACAATGACAGCCACCACCACCATCTCTGGCTGCTGAATGATGTTAGAGAAAATGCTTAAAAAAATAAATAAAAACACTTACCAAAAAAGTAAGTACCAAAAAGCACCTGCGACACTTATACCTCATTAAAAACAATCCTTTTACCTGTGGAAAAATATTTCTATTCACACTGGGGCTGTTAAAACAGGGGGGGGAAATGTCCTAATGGTGCTGTAATTGCTGTGACATGTTTCCCACCCATGACTCAAGGGCTGATGTAGCTTGAGGGCTTGAATGCTGGAAAACCCCCTTTTTATTAGAGAGCAAAGAGACACCTAAACATCAACCTCCTGTTCTTGTCAGGCCTCTCTTCCTGTGAGTTTGTGTGTTGGTCATATGACAGAATGAAGGTCCAATGAGGTGACAGTACCACTGTGGCTTCCCAATCGGCAAGCTAGTCATTTTAATAGGTAAGTACCCATTTGAAAAAGCCCCCCCCCCTTCTTTAAAAACCTTACTGAAAAAAAAGGACCTGATTATCTCATCACTCCGCTGTAAAGTTGCACATGCAACTTGACGTAAAAACAAGTTTGTTCCTGGAAAAGCGGCAAACTGTCATGCTACTGAAACAAGTTATGTAGTGACGCCACTAATTATAGTAAGCAACTCCCCAATACTGGATAGCAACACGTTCAATCCTTTCATTCAACACTCACTGGACCGTACATTATAACCTCCTGACCGCATACACAGTCGGCTGATATCCAGACAAACAGCAGTTGATCAAATACGACCGAGATCTCAAGAGGACTTCATGTCATGTTGAGCAAGAGGGCTTCAGAGGTCTTCACAGACATATATTATATTATCATGAAGGGCAGAAACCTGCCACTTCCTGTGCGGAACCAAGCATATAATCGCTGATGTATCATGACAGTCACCTGCGACCCCATAAAAGGCACTTGGGTGGAAACAAGACAGGGTTTTTTTAACCCAATACCCTTCCTTCCATCTTTCTGACAGGACGACAAAGCCTGTAAAGGACCGATAAGCACACGAAAACACGATCTTCTCACACAAAATCCAACCGGAGGACCGAGGGACAGGCCCGATCCGTCAGGCCAGACAATGCCATGACGGTTGGGTGTGGGCCGTGTGTGAATGAATAAATGGAGAGGTGTGGGACGGTGCAATTAAGTCCAGGTTAATGACTGGTTAAGCTGAGTGGATAAATGGCGTGGATGGGAAACAGAATGTGCAGTAATTACACAGAGCTGCTAGCCTGGCTTCCTGCCACTGCCTCATTCACTGTCCAGGTGCAGGTGTGTGTGTGTGCCGTACCAAAGTAGAGAGCGTGTGAAGTGCGTTTGTGCAAGTTTTGAGTAAATACTTTGTTGTGGTAGCGCTAATGCGAGCGCAGATTCGAGCCGTGGGTGTGAATGTGTGAACAAGTGTGTTAACAGAGCGCTATCGGGAGGGTGTCTCGCCAGAAAGCCCCGGCGCTTGAATGGCAGCCTTCACAAAGGAGCAGAGGAGCTTAACCTTTCATGACAAGAGCCCAGAAATGTTCAGTGCCAAAGGCCAGACCACAGCCAGGTTTTTCCCTCCCTCTCCGGCTTCAGCGGGAGCTGTGAAAAGGGCTTACTTGGAGCAGCGTTCCTTCTGCACAAAAGCGCAAGGTGGACGTTGTGTTATAATTTGAGGGGGAGATGGGGTGTTCGCTCACTGCACACCTCGGGGAGCCAATGCCAAGAGCTCAGATGGAGCGATGGGGTGTGGATGTGTAGGGTTTGACTGACTTTTCTGTTCTTAATCTTGTCGGTGTGCTTTGTACAGTGGCCCCAAAAAGTATTTGGACACTTTAGTCACGCCTGAAAACCAGTAAATACAAAATATCACACAGAGTATCGTTTATCTGAAAGAAGGATAACACAAGCGTGTTAAACATAGTTAAGTTTCAAATGAAACAGGTAAACTTAAAAAATTAAGTAAAAAAGTATTTAGAAATTCTATTTATATATGAATGCCACTGCTTTGGTTACATAGCACAAGCACACTTTTGAAGTGAAATATTTAAATTAAAAAAAATTTTTAGTTGCAAATTATATGAAAACAGGTAAACTGTTCAAAATCAAAACATATTCAGGCATTTAAGTCACATGTAAATATGTATAAATGTTATTGCATTATAGAAAACATTTAAACAACTAATATTTTTTATGAAATATAGCACAAGCACACATTTGAAATAGAATTTTTAAAGTTTTTTTTAAGTTGCCAATGATAAAAAGACTAAATGAATTTAGTCACTTAAGTCATATGTAAATATGAATGAATGTTATTGCATTAGATAAAATATCAAAATTACAGCACAAGCACACTCTTAAAGGGGTCATATGATGCTTTTTTAAAGATCATTATTTTGTGTATTTGGTGTAACAGAATATGTTGACATGCTTTAATGTTCAAAAAACACATAATTTTTCAAATACTGTACATTATTGTAGGTCCTCTATGCCCCGCCTCTCTCGGTTTAAAAAAAAAAATTAAGATGCAAATGATAAAGTGACAGGTAAACTGTTCAAAATCAACACAATGAATTTAGACACTTAACTCACACATAAATATGAATGAATATTATCGCATTAGATAAAATATAAAATCAAGTGTAATATCTTTCAAGAGAAATAGCACAAACACAGTTTAAAAAGTGTAATGTTTTTAAAGATTTTTAAAGTCGCATATGATAAAACCAAAGAGAAACTTGTCAAGTTTCAAAATCAAGACAAAAGATTTAGACACGCTTAAATACTGTATGTATGAATGTTATTCCACATGATAAAATACCAAAACAAGTTTGAAAATTTTAAAGAAAAATAGCTTTTTTTAAGTTTTAAAAGATAAAACAGTTGACAAACATTTCAAAATTAAGTCAAAGACTATTTGAACACTTTTTGGTGGTCAAATGTTGATGGTTAATGTGATGAACTCCACCTGTGCTTGCTCTGCACTTATAAGGTTATCAACATTTTTACATCAAAAAACATCATAATTTAGAAGTAATAGGCTATTTTTTTAATTTAGAAGTATAGGCTATTCAGGTTGTGGCACATTCCACAACCTGTCGTTTTGGCAGATTGGCTTCAATATAAGCTGTTTTTAGACTAACGAGGAAGTTTTGAGTTCTGAAACTTACAGGATGTTTTTATAGTACAATGACCTCTTATATGTCAAAAGATCAAGGGAATTTTGATTCCTCAGTTCATGACCCCTTTAAGAGCAACTGACTTCATACATCCACTAAAATCACTCTTTGATTAAGCTTAGGCCCACATGGACTCTGCATTCACAAAATGCCACAGAAAAAACATTAAAAACGGGTGTTCCAATTCTGTGGAACTCCAAACATTCCCGGCCCTTGTGTGTTTGTATATTAAATATTTTGACTAATTTGATAATGCTTTCATCTGCCAAAAAAGTGTAGTGCTCTCAGCCCTGTTGAACATTTTATAATGTTTAAATTTCATTCCACAAATTCCCCCCAAATTCAGCACTGAAAAATGTAAATTTAATCCGGGTCTAGTTCTTGTTAAAAGTGTCAAAAAGAGCTCGTTTTGAGAAAAGGCTTCATATATATGTATTTTAAAATTTTAGTTTTATCATCTAACGAAATGACATTTATAAATTTTTAAGTGTGACTTAAGTGTTCAAATATTTTTTAGAGCCACTGTATATCATTATCTACTATAATTTGGTGTCAGTAATATTTTTGGAAAGATATTACTACTTTCATTCAGCAAGGATGCATTAAACTGAACAAAAGTGACAATAAAGACGTGTATATAGTTGCAAAAAAATTATATTTCAAATAAATGCTGTTTTGTAAACTAGTCACCAAATAATTCAGAAAAGAAAATAGCAGTTTCCACAAAAATATTAAGCAGCACAACTGTTAGCAATATTGATGATAAGAAATGTTTCTTGAGCAGCAAATCAGCATATTAGAATGATTTCTGAAGGATCATGTGACGCCATATATATATATATATATATATATATATATATATATGCACCCTTTGTGAGCATGACAGATTGCTTTTAAAAATCTTACCTCATTGTTTTGAACAGTGTATGTATGAACACAAAATCTAGTCTGATATTAGTCACAGAACTAACTGGAATGAGTTGTTATTCATGTTTTTATTCAGAAAGCCCTTCTGTAATACTGTGGTCTCGGTTCAGGAGGTCATGTGATTACTCAGTCTTTCCCTCACCCCGTGTTAGTTTCTTTCTGCTTGCTCACTGTCTGCGCTCTGAACAGTGCTGGTTCCTGGTGATTCATTAGCATCTTTTTCTGCTTGTGACGGCCCATTGTCAACACTGTGGCAGATCGTGAGACTGATTTTAAGCCAATCGGGTTGCTAATTAGTCTTGCTCAGCCAGCTCTGATAGACGCTCCAATCCTGCTTTCATTTGGCCATGAATCGCAAATGATAAAAAAAAAATATAATTCTGTTAAGTAATGATGAAATAATACACATTAAGCCTTTTTAAATATTAAAAACAAAGCAAGATGGAAACGCTTGGCAAAGCTGAATAGAGAATCTGTTTCCCTAAGTAAATATTAAAACACACAAACAAATGCAAAGCAGCATGCAAAAATATCCACACAGGGCATGCCGGCATCATGCACATTTATTTGTCCAAAATGACACTTACTGGGACGTCCACATATTTGGCTGCTGCTTTTACCTTAAAAAAAAAAAACCTGCTGAATATCTTTGGCTTATTAAATGTTCAGTATGAAATGAGATCCCGGAAAGGGGTGTGGGTGGGATGAATGTGAAAATACTCACTGTGAAAGACAGGATGGAGGAGAAGAATGTTCCCTCGTCATATCGTGAAAGTTTGGACAACACCCCATCCAGAACAGCTGCAAACTGTGAAAGCAAAGAAGTATGTTTGCGTGACAAGCACATACGCCTTTAGCACAAGCAACAATTAGCAATTTAGGACAAAGTAACATTCGCTGAACAGGTACAACAGATATAACGTTTCCCGAAACATCGATGATTTTCGAGTTGGCTTGCAGTGAAGGCCAGCTGAAAAGAATGGGCAAAAGCCAATTTTCAATGTTGTGAAATGTGGTGGCTCAAAAGAAGCCGAGACAATGGCTGTTGGGAGTACCTTTGAGACCAAGGAGGAGATCATTTCCTTAAAGGCCTCATCGATCAGGACATCGATTTTTGAGTGGTACTGCTGCTGTAGGACAAGAAGAGGAGGAGAAACATCAACAAATACAATAGGCGCGATGGGAAACACACGGATCGTGAGGCATCCTAAAAGAACAACACGCACACAAAGACATATTTCGGCAGAGGGAAAAATCCTCCTCGTGTAATAGGGCTGAGTTAAGCAGCTATTAGGCCCATTATGCCTGTGAATGGCATTCCTGCTCTCGTTTAGGAATTTAGGATACTTTTTGTGCGGGCCACAATTAAGGCAGCCTTGTGTTTTTCTAAAGAACCCGTCCAGCTGCGGTGACCAAAGGCTCACACTACATTCAATTAATCCGCCATTTCATGTCTGATAAGTCTTATTCACCTATTTTGTGGAAAAAAGGCGAGAGGGAGAGGAGGAAGGAGAAAGCGAGGGCTCGGGGGTGTGTGTGAGAGAGAGAGAGAGAGAGAGAGCGCATCCATTTGGGCGCGTTGAATAGATGCCTTTGCCTGCATGCGCTGCAAGCAGGAGTTCATCTCCGCCAACAATGGCCATTCATGGAGAATCTAAAGGACACCCAAATAAAAAATTTCAATCAACAATGCGTGCAGATCGGTGACAAATTGAGGGTGCTAAGAGGTCACTGTCAGCAGCCCTAATTTTCTTTTCACCCTTTTTTTTCCTGCGTGCAAAATGGCCGTTTTTTTCATAAATGGCATTATAGGAGAATCTTGAGGACTTTTTACCTCAATTAACACTTCCATGTTTGCTTTTTATACGGCTAAACGGCGAGGGCTCTTTTTTTTTGCATTAGCGCCGATTAAATAGGGAGGTCTTTGCCATGTGTGTGAAAACCAAAAGAACAATAATTTCTTTTGAAAACATTTATCTGGTAGCCATCCACTTCAGAATCACTTCAGCGAGATGGCGGCTTATAAAGCGTAACCTTGTATTTCGAAATAAAGCGGCAGGCAAACTCGGGTAAAATAATCTTTTCTTTGTTTTTAAATAAAGTCTTTCACAAACACACACTGTTGGCCATTAAATTCAATCCTGTATGAAGGAAAATCAGTTGAGTGTTGAGAAATACCTTTTAACCCAATACTAAGAAGTAAGTGGAATTAAAAGTGGCGGTTTCTCGCAGCCGTGTGACTATCTCGCCACACAAGGCCACATACTTTAAGTGTCACTGTTGGAGAAAATGCATCTTTTTTTTAGTAAAGTTAGCGGCTGTTTTTTGTTTTGTTTTTTTTAGGACTGGAAAAGAGTTGTTTTGACTAAGACAGCACAATTCAGAAAAGAATTAGTTTAACAAAAACAAATAGTTTACTGCTATTTCAGAAGCTTTCATACATCTAAATGTGCACTAATATGAAGAAGCGAAAGAGATATGGCAGTGATCAAATCTGAGGCTGTTTCTAAACCAATTTCAAATTCAAATAGCACAAGTGTGTTTACAAGAGGTTCCACTAATTTTTGAAATTTTGAAAATGTTTTGGTGAGTTTTTGTTCATACAATGGAAGTCAATGTTATTTGGTTCCCAAATAAGACATGAGTAAATGATGACAGAATTTTAATTTTAAGGTGAACTATCCCTTTAAGAGTTAATTGCACACAATGTGTTCTTTCTCTGTTCACACAGACATGAGACGGTAGAGGGGACACTTACCCACTGTTGTTCAACCTTGGGTTCATGCAATAACGTGCAGGACATGCAGGGATGAGTAAAAGAAAGACAGTGAACAAAAAGACAAAAAAACATACTTCAATGAAAAGTAATCTCAGAGCTGGTTAATGGACAGCCATCAGATACATCAAATTCATCTTAAGTATAATTGTGATCATTAATTAGCTAAAAACAAACAACACAAAATCTAACAAACTTGCTCATTTCTGAAGAAAGAATATGAAATGAGATTTACAGTCATTTCTCAAAGCAAAAAAAGAAAAAAAGAACAGCCAACCGTTTATTGTCTGAATCACTAATTCTGGAGGCAAAACAAAAATAGAAAATTTGTACTAAAATGTAAACTATAAGGTACACAAATGTAAACCTTATTCAGAGTAAAAATTTATTTGAATCATTCTTTTTCTTTATTTGTGGCCTGGGTGGCAAAATAAATAAACAAACAAATAAATAAATAAATACAAACACAATCTAAACCACATTCACAATTTGAAAATGCAGAAGATTTTCAGCAATATGCCAATTCGGATTTCATTTCGTTTTCTTCATTGTTCATTACGTGGTGCATGTAATGTCATATCAAATGTGCGATAACTATAACTGTGTCTGAATACTCTTATTTTTACCTCATAGTGACATTTAATTTAAAAACCAATTTGGATTTGTCTCTAGTGTGAACACATCTTAAGTGACTCCTAACTGTACTCTGAATCATAATTATCCAATTAAGAGCTTTCAAGGATAATTTCAACATCTTTTGCTCTCTGGTCAGAAGCTGACAGAACAATGTTTTGAAAGAGGTGCATTTTTACTGAAGTCAGTTCACTACAGTTTGTGTCTAAATGTCTTACTTATAGTAGTTTCTGCACATTAAGCTGGGCTAAATTTTTTTTTTTTTTAATAGAATAAACTATACTCTTTAATGAATTGCTATGTGAAATGTTCACACAAAAACAGGAAATTAGATATCTAGACAAAATAGAATCGTGGTTGTCATGAAAATGAGAAGCCAGTATAATGATTTGGCTCTGGGTGTCGGGTTTGGCTGTGGTTGGTTCAAGGCCTCTGGAGCATAAGGACTTTCTGATCGAGACTTATCTCTAGGCAGAAGAAGAGGAGGTAATATCGTCCACAGAAAGGAAGCACAAAATGCTTCACACCAACCAATAACACCTGCGCTAGTTTAACTCAAAAGCAAGTTTGAAAAAGGAGAAACTGATAAATGGACCTTTGCCAGTTTGACAGCTATTCAAATGGCTGATTAGAGTCACGTAATTCAATGTTCTTAATCTTGTTTTCAACACTCAACTGCCAATTGCACAAGAGACGAGATGTTTTTATGAACACCATAAGTCTCATAAAAAACATCTACTAAGATAAAGATGAATGTGTCTGTACAGACAGACCCTGACAGGATTGTGACGTACCTCCTGGCCTTGGTCAAGAACACAGAGCTTGGAGCACTGCTTCTTGGCATCCATGAGAACATTGAACATTGTGCACACAGACAAGGGGACGCGGAAATCAGTCGACTTGCAAGACTTCTGCATTTTAGAGTCAAAGGCAACTTTGGTCCTAGACATCAGAGATGGAGAAATCAGTTACATGAAGCCCCTGTCTTTAAAATGAATGCCATTATTAGTCCTTAAATGGCTGACCTTTTGACACAAGCCTCCATCATATCACTAGCCATCAGTTTGAGCCTTTGCTCCAGATGTTTGGCGAACTCCGGCTCTGGCCAGTGCAGGTCCATCACGAACATCTGAAGAGCATCCAGCTTCCAGAATAGATCTTCTGATGTGGCCGAGCCGTTACTGAGGAAGACAGAAATAGTGACATGTCAGCACATGCTTGATCTTAAAGCCATTACTTAAATACATTACAGATCTAGAAATGAAACATGCAAAACTAAGGTATGAATGCCAAGGTCAAAGTACTGTAGACAAAAGACTGTGATGCTTTATAATAAAATAAATTACTTCGCAGACATTGTCATGCAAGACAGATCGGTACTTGATGCCAATTCAACTATCAACATATATGATATCACAGTTTTATGGCATTTCTAACTATTTGAATGCCTATGAATTAACAATTTATTGCATTATTTATTTATTGCATTATAACATCTTTTTTGTCTTACTCAAAAGATTACATATTATATTATTTATGTATAATATTATTTATAAATAATATTTATTATTATATTATTTATGTATAATATTATTGTAAGTATATTAATATTAGTCTTATAACTAATATATTAATATAAAATATAATTTATATTATTATTATGATTCAAATAATTCTAAGAATATTCTATTTTAGAATTATATTATTATAACATACTAAAATATTACATTCGAATATTATACTAATTATTAACATATTAATAGATTTTATATATTACATTTAATATATTATATAATATAACATATTCTATAATACTAACATCTTGTAATTAATATATTATTATTATTTGAATATTTTACATTATTTTGAATTTTTTACACTATCTCACATTATTGTAACACCTACAGATATTTCTCACTTGCATACAAATGTCTGATAAATCAATTCATGTAAATGCACTTGATAGGGTTCAGAGACTCAAAAAGGGGACGGAGGACTTATATGTGAAAACTCCTTCCATTGGCAATGAGCAGTTAAGTCCCCAAATTGCAAAATGCACAGTCAAACGACTAATCATGCGAGAGAGGTACTGTAGAAGTCAGGTTCTCTTGCACCCAGCTGACTGAAGTGCATCAGACAGGACTGTCTGTCTAAGAGCGGTTGTTCCAAGAGGAAGTCGAGATTGACAGCAATTTCCACTGATGTTGTGTGCGACTCCACTGGGTTCTAATGGGCTCAAGAGATCTTGGCCAATCGAGACAGATGGAGCAGCACTACTACAGTCGATACAGCAACGCGCAGTCGAAAGCAGCGCTCATAAAAAAGGCCACTCGTTCCGCTCGCTGTTAAAAGACTGTTACCTTCACAAGTGGCGGTCCAGGAAAATAAATCGTTTGGCAAAGTCCACTGTGCAATTAAAAGGGACACACAAGCACAAGCTCCCACTCGATTAATTAGCGGCGGTATGGTCCGTAAGGGCCCCCTCAGGGGTCCGCGCCTCCGCCTCAAGCCCGAGTGAGCAAAGGAAAGAGGCAGGGTGAACAAATGGACGAGTTTCTCGCCTGACGAAGAGACTCCCCCGGGGGAGAACGCAAAGTTCTCGCCGAATCTAACAACCAGCTAACCACAGAGTCCCCTCTGACAGACACCCACAGGACTACACCCGCTACAGACACTGTTTCAGGCCTGAAAGCTGGTGTGCTTTTACAGTTCACACTCTTTAGGCTAATTGAGATGGATGTAATTTAACTTTCCGACATTATTTAGGCTCTCGTAGCTGTCAGAAGTTCTCTTGTAGAGCGAGGCTGTTTACATCTCCTCCCGGATAAAGGTGTTTGAAACGGTGTATGAGGTCACTATACTATAGTGTTACCCTGATAACCCCCGATGGTAGAGAGAAACTAGTGTTGGTGTTTATCGTTGCATGCTCACAGCAGGTTTAAACGCTCGCAGATTGAACCGATGATACCTGGGTGCTCCGTGTGTAAGAGAAAAATGGAGTTTATGGCGACTCGGCTGTCCATGTGAATCATCTTACAAACAGGTTTCTATGAATTTGTCTGTCTGTCATACTACAAACACAACACCAAACACAAGCATGTGATGATATCACTGGTACTCACAAAATATCTGGCAAATTAATTCCTTGTCCGCTGTAAACCAAATGCATAACTGTGTTAAATTTAGCCAATGAATCACACAACAAACGCCACACAGCAGCTCCCAAAAATTATCAGTTACCAAGCCACTTTGGCACAAAACGCATTAAAATGAACAACACAACACCAAAATATTCAAGCAATCACATCACAAACAGGATCAATACACTCTGATGGCAACAGGGATGGGAATCGTAAGCAATTTATTGAGTCAGATTCTAAATAAATGATTCTGGTCCCATGAATGATTCTTTTGAAGGAGCCCACTGTCTTATAAATGGCCTTAGCTATATAAAAAATTAAAATAATATTATTTTTGATAACAAATTAGCTAATTTTTTATTCAAGTGCCAATTTTAAGCACTTAACACAATAAAAAAGTAGCAATTTCAGTAGAAATTAGGTAAAACAAGTAGCGAATTCATACAAAACACAATTGGTTTAGACTAAACATGACTTTTTAGCCAAATCATTCAAAAGAACTTACTCATGAGAATCACAAACAAACATAGTGTAACTTTTATTATCGTATTTTATCATATAAGTGCATCAATTTATGGCCTCTGAATTATTTCACGACAGCCGCTCTGTTTTTACATCACATTAAGTTCAGATTGGTAGAGTATAAAGTTCTGCAGGGAAGTATATTTTTGTAGGCTAAAACCCAGAAACAAGTTAGCATTTTATCACTTCTGCTTCCATCGTTCTAAAATCAATGGGTTTCTTAAATGGGTTTTTGTTTAAATGTCTGAAATAAGGTCTGTGGTTACAACAAGCTCAAGATATTTTCACGTTGTATTCTATGACACAAAAATACATCAGTAAAACCCCCCTTGTGATTTTTTAAAAGCTTTTACTTTTCTTGAAAAAGGCGGTTGCTAACTAGTGGCTAAATGGGACTACAGAGGCTGTCGGGACATTATTTCATCACAGCAAACAGGTAAACTCATCTGTTCACTAGTCTGTTTTCACAACCTCATTATGCTCATAATTGTGCTCTTGCAAACTATTCTAAAACTTTCTGGACAAGTATTTTTTAAATAAAAGCTGGAAGAGTTGTGGGAAGCTTAATGGTGGCAATGTTGAAGTCATGCGACCGTGGTCTAGTTCGATTACTACTTACATTTAGCTTTTTACTTCTGGTAATTGTATTTATGCTTCAAAATGCAAAAGTTGTGTTGATTTGTGAAGATTATCATGACGATAAAGACGTGTAAGAACCATACATTTTTGTTGGTCACTTATTTTTTGCAGTAATACAAAAACCAATGAAAAAATCATATATGCTAACTAATGAGTTGGCCTTCAAAAATACACCATCACTGCAGCACTTTATGTGATCCACATTTGCAGAAGAATGCAGACATTTGTGACAAGAACGAGTATTTATTTATTTTTTAAATAATGGAACCAGTTCAGAAAAACAGCTTCTTGATTCCCAACCCAAGCCGACAGACAGGAAACACATCATAACAGTCATGCACTTTATGGGTACTAAAATTGGAAGTGTAACTGACTGTGCTAAAACGAATTAATTTTTGTTATGAATTACATTTAACACGCAAATGCTTATTATAGCAATAACTGAGCTTCATCAGATCAACAACTGAAAGCATCATTTGGCATATTTACCACTAGGCTGCATTACAAATGCATATGCCACAATCTCTTTCCTGTGATTGAAACATATTTGAATGGTTTTAAGGCATGAAAACTCGTTTTGCGCATGTTTGGCGGCTATAATAAGCATTTGTCAAGAGCAGTCAGCGGTGATGTTGCCCAGCTGGCCCATACACACGTGCTGTCACACAGCGGCCCCATCCAGGAAGGGGCTGAGAAGCTGGGCATCTGAGGGAGGTTAAGAGGCAGGTTGGGAACCCTGGGCAGTGGAACACTTGGCAGATTGTTGGTGATGGTCCTGCCAGAGATCAGAGAGTACAAGAGCAGAAAGCCCTGAGAGGAGGCCGACAATAAGACAAACGAGCAGAATAACCAGCAGCTGACTGATCTTTCTGAGGCGTCCGAAGCTCATTGACAGGAAGGAAATGCACCTTAGTTGGAGAAGACGGCATGTTTAATGAGACACAACTGAAGACGGACATACAGTCTGTCCAATGTCATATTGTTTTAAGCGTCATGTTCAGTTTGGAGTCGCCAGATATAGAGACCCCAGATATAAAATACTTTTTTTTTTCTTTTATTGTATTTTCTTTCAATGTGAATTCAATCAATTTCTTTTCAATGTTGAATGTCTTTCAACATTTCTGACAAGTTCATGTCTACTTTGTGGTAAAGAAAAGTAGAGTTAAAGCTTTTATTATAAACTATTATTATTATTTCTATTATTTATTATTATTACTATTATTTTAATTGCTTACAAATGATTATAAAAGAGTTAAAGCCTCAGTAATAATAAATATATAATAATAACAATAACAACAACAACAATAATAATAACTATTATAATTATTAATATTTAATTATTAATTATTATGTTTATTATCTATTTAAATATATTTTATTTTAATTGCTTTAATAAATAATAATAAATAATATATAATAATTAACAACAACATATGAGGTTTGTTTATTATGTCAGAGGAAATGTAAGGCAAATGATTATAAATAACAATAATATTTAATTTTAATTTTATTATAATTATTTAAATTGCTTACAAATGATTATAGAAGAATTAAAGTTTCAGCAATAATAAATAATATATAATAATGAACAATAATAATAATAATAGTAGTAGTAGTTAATTATTAAATGTAAAAACTATAATAATAATAATAATAATTAATAGGTAATTATTATTATTATTATTGTTAAAAAGAAGAAGAAGAAGAAGAAGAAACCCTAAAGCGGTTTGATTAGGTCAGAGGAACTTAAAGGCAAATTATTATTATGATTATTACTATTACTATTTTTACATTACATCACGGAGGACATTGGGTTTCCAAACATAAAAACAGTAAAGTCATTCTCATCAAAACATGAGCGTTATGGTCTTATGTAAGGTCTAATTTTCATAGCCAATGTTTTCTTAAGTTTTGCGTCCACAGGAAATTGTTTGGTTCACGGAATGATCACGACCCATGTATACGACCGCACGACATACAGACTTCATGTCTACACCTCACAGCCTTGTTTTCATTCACATCAAATTAAATAAGATCAGAATCAACAGGAAACTGTGAAGTGAATCAGAGAAGTACAAAGCATTAATGGAAAAGTATGAGGACAATCTTTGAGGCTCCATTCTTTTACCTCTCTCCAATCATCTTTCCAGTCTCTGAAACATGAACAAGTTAATTGGTTTGCTAGAAATAGCCTGACACGTTTAAACAAACACGGCACTGTATTCGCCTAAATTCAAGGAGAATCAATCAATAAGAAGACATACATAATAAAATTACATAGGACTCTAATGGTTTGACATTAAATGGGCTCTTACTTCACAGACTGCCACGTCTCTTGCTCAAAGCCGCGATGAATGGACTGAGCTATTGATGACTCCATCAGGTCAATGTACCGCACCACCAGAGGGATGTACAGGTCCTGGAGGTGCTTATGGAACGTTCCATTGCACAGGTGAGCTGGAGAACATGAAGGATGAATGAAGCTTTACAATATATTGACTGATGTGCAACTTATTATATATGACCATGCAAAATATAGTGAGCAATGCTATCAACCTTATTTTTCATGTAAGAGTGGGCGAGGCCTTTTGTAAATTTAATGTGTCTGGCTTCCGGTGTCATTTGCTTCCAGCTTTTTTTAGCTGTACAAAACAGCTGGTTTTGCTGCTTGATATTGCAAACTACATTATTTTAATGTATTATCTTAATTACAGTGTTGGGAGTAACGCATTACAAAAGTAATAATATTACAGTAGTATATTACTTTTTGCTGTAACGCAGTAATATAACGCATTACTAATCAAATTTGGGTAATATTATTACTCGTTACAATCTCAGTAACGCATTATGAACACACTGGTTTGTAGTTTTACCTTTTACTGCACCCAACAGCGGCTAATGAACCGGAAAGAAAAAAAAATCCACAATAGCATTTCTATGACTGTCTAAAAGAGGAAAAAATGTTGATTAAATTGGTCAGAAGAGAGAAAGATGAAAGAAATTTACTGTCACTCCCAGTTTATATTTAACTAGTTTTCTGTAATTTAATATTAATTTAATATAGTGTTATAAATGTACATTATTATTTTTTTAATTAAAATACAGAAAAAAAAAAAAAAAAGTTTCTCATTCATATTAATTGATTACAATTTTCACCAAAGTTGCTCCACTTTACTTTTTTGTAAAATCATATTTCTATGGCCCTTATGTTATTGGCACTTCCTTCACATTTCAGTTGATTGCATACAGCCTGAAATATAATTAGTTCAACTCTCGGAACATTTTAGCATGGTGATGGATATGACAATGTTAATGTATTTGGTCATGGCGGAACAGATCTGCTACGCTGCTGCTGAATTGCTGCTGCTGTTGGTTATTGCGGGCTCTCATGGGTGTTTGAGCTCATTTCCCAACCATTTAACAATGATGAAACTCATTTGAGCATTTAGTGTCAATGTCACAATAATTTTTTTGTGATGTGCACACATTAAAAACTGTAAAAAGCATGCACAACTGAAACTAATTCCTGTCTGAAATCAGGAAAATTAGATATTTCATTCGTAATATGCTACAGTGTTATCTGCCACCTAAGAGTCTCATTTGGTTGCTCTAAGGCTTTGAAATAACATCTGATGAATTCAGCGCCTAGTTAAGACGTACAGTATACACTCGAAATAATTGAATTGTCGAGAAAAGTTTCAAAAAATTGAGATTTTTGCATTCTCGCAACAACTATTTTAATTGTCCCAAATAATACCACTTTATTCAGGCGATCTGAATTTGATCATGCACTCAATTCAAAACATCTCATTCAGCTAAGAAATTCATCACATTTTAGTCTCTAATTGTTTGGATAAAATGTAATTCCTTTTTATATTGCTTAATGAGCATTTTTAACTTTTGTGTCTAATATTTCAGAAACATTTCATGTGTACTTCATGAACAATTATTAGATACCCTCCTGATAATGACACTGTGTCATGATAAACCAGAGAAATTATTCATTATTCTGTCATTATTCACTAAAAAAACTCACCAAGGCTGCATTTATTTGTTCAAAAACACAGTAAAAATTTGAAATATTATTACAATTTAAAATAATGCTTTTTTAAAAATATATTATAAAATGTAATTTATTCCTGTGAACTTTCAGCATCATTACCCCAGTCTTCAGTCACATGATCCTTCAGAAATCATACTAATATGCTGGTTTGCAGTTCAAGAAACATTTATTATCATCAATGTCAAAAACAATTGTGCTGCTTAATATTTCTATGGAAACTGATTTTTCATGATTCTTTGATGAATATAAAAGTTCAAAAGAACAGCATTTATTAGAAATTAAATCTTTGTAACATTATAAATGTCTTTACTGTCGCTTTTGATCAATTTAATGCATCCTTGCTGAACAAAAGTATTAACTTGGATTCTCATATGTCTTGTAATTATTGTATGGCCATTATATTGTTTCAGAAGTGCTTGTATTATTTTTATGATACTTTTCTGTCATGTTTGAGTGCTAGTGCCGTTGATTTTCATATGGAAAAAAATGGAGAAGAGCAGCGTGACCATTCTGCTAAATCTCTCATTTGGAGATCCATGAAAGACAGTCACTCATGAGTTTGAAAGAACATAAGGTTGAGTAAATGATGGCAAAATATTCATTTCTGGGTGAATTATTCCTTTAAATCTGCCAATTTAAACAGAGAAATTTAAAATAATTTCCCCACAATTTTCAACATGTTCGCCAGCAGGCTTTTCTCATTACAATTCTACCTTTGAGATTAAATGAGATTAATTTACTGAGATTAATTTAGTGAGAACAGGGCAGAGGAAAGCAATACGACTGGATCTTCTACAAGAAAGTTCATATATGAAACAGTGTGGGAGTTCCCTATATCTTTTTGCCAACTGTCTGTGT
Organism: Sinocyclocheilus rhinocerous; assembly: GCF_001515625.1. Lineage (NCBI taxonomy): Eukaryota > Metazoa > Chordata > Actinopteri > Cypriniformes > Cyprinidae > Sinocyclocheilus > Sinocyclocheilus rhinocerous. Next base: position 276,982 of record NW_015640043.1, read on the forward strand.
TATTAGAGGCTGCCATTTCCATTATCATGCTCCCTAGATAACCGACCGTATCTATTCCAAATCGACTGCTGTTTGAACGAGACAGTAAAGCAAGTCTCTTTATCACCGTCGCAAATGTCGCAGTCATGCAAAACAATCTTTGTAACTCCAACTTGGCTCTAGTTGCTGTTCTATCAATAGACCAAAAGCTCCTTGCACAATTAACTTCATGTTGTGAAGTACTCAAAACTGTTTTACAGAGAATGTCTTATTGCTTACGAGAGATACCGGTGCTCAGGATATGTCAGACACTCTGGGATTTGCAAAAACGGATTCAGGTATTTGGCCTGGCGAAATGGGAGATAATTTACCCTCCATTGCCACTAACCGATCACACTGTATATCTAATTAGTGTGTTGACAATAACAGAGCACAGCATGTTAACCTGCTCGCCTAACGAGTATTGTTTTCCAAAGCGACACTGGTGTTAATGAGCACGCTTAGTAGTGAGAACATGTGAGCAGAACTTTGGACAAATGTGAGCGGAAGGGGGGAGAAAGAACGAGAAAGAAAGTTAAAACGCTACACACGGTCAGTTCGGAGGAAGTTGTTGAGCAGCTGAAAGAGGGGGAAACTTTCCCAGGAGTCCTGCGGCTGGACGGCCAATGCTGTGTCCATGTCCACTGTGTACAGAGACAGGAAGGTCTCGGCGTGCTCACCCATCGCCTCTGGCCACCAGGAGAAGGCCTGCGAAACACAGACACGCATGAACAGGTATATGGGTCATATTAGGGTGATTCTTCAGTTAGGGACACCTTTGATTAAACATTTACCAGGTTATTTTAGTATCATTGATATAATAATAATAATAATATGTTTAATTTATATAGCGCCTTTCCCAAGCTCAAGGACGCTCTACAAGGTACACCAAAGCAGCAAATATTGATTACAAAGAAACAATTTCATTGGACATTTGCCCAATTCAGTTACAAATAATGCAGTTGCATATAACACAGATTATGTAGTAAAGACAGAAATAGAAAACAAAACAGACAAATACACAATGTAAATTAGTGATAGTATTGATTAAACAAATAGGTTTTAAGCTTTGATTTGAATTCACTGAAAGAGGTGACTGTTCTGAGTGCCAGGGGAAGTCTGACAACCTTTACTAGAGCAGTTTAGATATGTTATTATAGTTTTATTATTATATTTTCTGTTGTCAGAAAATGTCACATGATCCTTCAGAAATCAACCTAAGATGCTGATTTGGTGCTCAAGAAACATTTACTATTATTATTATTATTATTATTATTATCAATGTTGAAAACAATTGTGCTGCTTAATATTTCTGTGGAAACGGTGATGCATACATTTTAGAGAAAGTTTTAGTAATTTTAGGACTTCATGTGAAACTAAACAAAATTGAGAAATGCTACCCAGGCGACTAAGAGAAATAAAATAAATGTTTATTTTGTAATTTATTTATTTATTTACTTACCATCTTTATTTATTTTGATATTTTATTTCAGTTTATATTGTTTCAAAGATTTATTGATTTATTTTTAACGGTTTTAGTTTTAGTTAACAATGATAACCCTCCCTGGAACAAAGATCTGATCCTGGCCTTGATCAGCCATCAAGAAAATTTTGGTATTTATTTATTTTTTCGTTTTCAGTTTTTAGCAAAAACTTGGCAAGTCTTTGACTTGTGAATACAACAAGAGAGAAAGCTGTCAATTAACTTTTTATTTTAAATGCTTCTGAATTAAATTTCTCTATTGGGGACAATCAAATTATACACAAACCTCAAAATGAATTAAAATATAATTATAAGCTCTCACTTTTAATTTTTTCTTTTTTTTTTGTGCAAAGAAGAAACTTCCCTGATTGTAATATTTTTATACATTTATTGTAGAAGGGAAATTACAATGTCTGAGTTATCTTTAAAAATCAGGAAAAATTTAAGAGACATATAAATAAATAAATCTATTTTAAAAACTGAAAAGTTTTTTTTATAAATGCATTCTTTCTTAAAATCATCCTAATGGACATAAAGGCTCCCCTAATAAGAACAGAATCACCCATTAATACGTAAAATGCTAGAAATATGCTACACATTCTATGCATGTGCAAACACACTATCACAAATAATAATGCCAAACAGCAGTGTAATAACAGAGAGACAATACTGAGAGCTAAACAAGGTATACTCGGATACTGAAAACAAAGCTCAATAAAACATGGAAAGGATGAAACTAAAGCCAGTAGAAGTCAAGCAATGCAATGATGAGACCTTGAAAAGAAGCACACAAAGATTGAGATAAATACAGCGAGAACAGAAGGTTGCTTCTGTGCCTGCATGCTTGCTTGCTTTTTTAAAGCGTTACTTCCAAACACTATCTATGTACAGGTGCATCTCAATAAATTAGAATGTCGTGGAAAAGTTAATTTATTTCAGTAATTCAACTCAAATTGTGAAACTTGTGTATTAAATAAATTCAATGCACACAGACTGAAGTAGTTTAAGTCTTTGGTTCTTTTAATTGTGATGATTTTGGCTCACATTTAACAAAAACCCACCAATTCACTATCTCAACAAATTAGAATATGGTCCCTAAATGGGTTTATGATTCACTTTGAATAAATATTTTTTACTTTTAAATTGGTAGTAATTTAATAAATAATTACAAAGAAACGGCAAGTGACACACTGAATTAAACATCAAATTTTGATGTAAAAAGACTGAAATAGTATTTTCTTGTAAAACGTGCTGCAAAAAATTGTTTCTTTTACAACTTCAAAACAGAATTCTTTACAGTGTACATACAAAATAGATGCAGAAATTACATTAAAGATGTAAAAATTTTCACCGAAATTTCATGTCTACTATCAATAGTGTAGCAATCACTTAAAGGTGCCATAGAATGCATTGACACAATATTTTAAATTGTTCTCTGATATCTACATAGAAGGTATGTGGCTTAGGTAAGGGCAAAAAATATCCCGAAAAAGTGTTATAT
>NW_015640043.1:280330-284837 GCF_001515625.1 Sinocyclocheilus rhinocerous
CGTGCCTTTCTGAATACAGACACCAACCCATCCCTGCACATCACATCCCCTGCACAGCCTGGAACATAACATTTATTTCCATGATCTGCCATTTTCGCTATTATCCTCGTTTGTTTCTTCACAATACCTGCAGAACTTCTGATGATTTGGCTGTGCAAGTCTAGAACATGGGCGGGTATATGCAAATGTTGGGGGCGTAACTATTAGTGATCCCGACTGTAATGTCACAGTCGGTGTTATGTTCTGATTCTCCTGTTTTTCAGTAGTCTTTTGCATGCACGAGATTTACATAAGAAGGAGGAAACAATGGTGTTTGAGGCTCACGGTATGTCATTTCCATGTACAGAACTGTTATTATTCAACTATGCCAAGGTAAATACAGTTTTCCATTCTATGGCACCTTTAAAATTCAAGCAGCTTTCTGTTGGTCAATGCTGCAAATTCGCAAGACCATCTTTAACCTAATGTGAAATCAGCAGGGGGACATTTTTCGTTCTCGCATTAAATTTCTGATTGCGCAGAATCCAATTGAAATGACTGGATTTCACGTGCAAAATTTTGCAGAGCAACTTTAAATTTGTAAAGTTGGGGTACTCAGACTCGTACTCGGACTCGAGTCCGGTCTCGAGTAGGCCTACAGTTTTTTAAAGGGCTCGGACTTGTCACGGACTCGGATGCATTTTTACTCGGACTCGAGCCTTTCGGACTCGGTAAATATGTCAGAGTCCAACCGAGTCCGGGGATAGTTGACGGAAATACGGACTCAATGCATTATCACGAAAGTGATATTCAGTATTTGTATGTGTTTTAAGTCTTGTCCAGCATTTGAAAGCCGACGGGTTTCTGTGCTCACACACCGAAAGCGCGCTCACAGAACGCGCCTCTCAGTCAGCGTGCGAATGCCGAGTTCTTTCGCTTAAGTTCTGTTATTGCTACACACTTAAATGAAAAGTTATGTCAAAATGCCCGTCTTGGAGACTATTCATGTAAATGCAGTCGGTTTTGTCTTAAGTGAACTTGAACAGTTGTATTTTTGAGTAATATATTAATTTATCATTTAGCTTGTAAGTAATACTTGGAGTGTTTACTTGCCTTCAGTAAGCTTGAGAATGTTTTATTACATTAGTTTATTATTTGTTGCTTTTGTATTAGTGGCAGTTTATAGCTTCAAAGAAAAATTATTTTTCTAACATCTTTGAGGCAATAGTTTTTATGGGTCCAAAATCACTTTTGATTATTCAAAATTCATATTTCATTAAAAATCGTAAAAATTATATAAAGCTTGTTTTTTATTGAGATAAAAGGTGCATTTTTTGCTTTTAAGGTCCCATTCACCAAGATACCTACTTGAATTTATACATTTACTTTAACGATAAATAAAGTCAAGTCCCGCCCTTTAATTTTTCACATTCTAAAACCTAATATAAAATATAATATAATTAATTGTGATTTATTGGAAATAAAAGATTATTATGTCTCAGAAGAAAATACTATTTCAGTCTTTCTTCAAAACTTTGTTAAATTCATTTTATTTGATAATTACTAGCAATTGGTCCGTCAGACTGAAGATATTTTAGCGGTAATGAAACCAAAAATATTTAAGACCCATCGAATCCGAATTTAATACATTTTAAGACTTTTTAAGGCCTTATATTAGGAAAACGTTAAGACATTTTAAGGACCCGCGGACACCCTGTACATAAACATCCAATATATTTAAATGTGGAAGGTAACAATTACATGCACATAAAATCAAGTCTGTTGATTTTTTTAAACCGTTCCACATTTCTAAAAGGGTACTGTACTAGAAAGTAGCAGAATACTGCTATTGAAAAAGGATTGAAAAATCCACGTGTCTTTTATGGTCGACTGCAGCAGACCAGAGCCCATAAATCCTGCTGAATTCTCCTGAGAAAAGGGGAAAAAATTCAGTGCCGTCCTCCTACTATTGTGTCGAGCTCTTTATTGTCTGCCAGTGTGCGCACTGAAGGCCCTTCTGAAAAGATCGAAGTCTATCAATGCATTTCTCTCTTTGCATTCTTCCACAGGCTGATTCCTGGGGATGGCTGCAGTTAACTTAAAGGGTTAGTTCACCCAAAAATGAAAATTCTGTCATTAATTACTCACCCTCATGTCGTTTCGTACAAACCCGTTAGACCTTCGTTCATCTTCGGAACACAAATTAAGATATTTTTGATGGAATCTGAGAGCTGTCTGACCCTGCATAGACAGCAATGCAACTGAAATGTTCCCAAGTCCAGAAACGTAGCAAGGAGATTGGTAAAATAATCCATGTGACATCAGGGGTTCAACCGTAATTGTAATTATATATATACACACACTCACATTTGTTTATGTATACTAAGTATACTATACATTTATTTTAAATGATAAAATATCAGAATTTATGTATATATATTCAGGTAGGAAAGATATTTTTTATGCTGCTTATTTGATCAAAAATACAGTAAAAATATTAAATATTACAGCAATTTAAAATAATGGTTTTGCATTTGAATATATTCAAATGCAAATGTAATTTATTCCTGAGATGCAAAGCTGAATTTTTAGCATCATTTCTCCAGTCTTCAGTCACATGATCCTGCAGAAATCGTTCTAATACGCTGATTTTGTGCTCAAGTAACATTTCTTATTAATATTTCTGTGCAAACCGTGATACATTTTTTTTTCAGGAGTCCTTCATGAATGGAAAGTTTATTTGAAATAGACATTTTTTGTAACACTGTAAATGTCTTTACTGTCACAATTTAATGCATCCTTGCTGAATAAATGCATTAGAAAGTATTAATTTTAAAATTTTTTCAAATACTAAAATCTTACATTTATATCCAATCTTAATATCCAATCTGCTTGTAAAAGCATGATAAAATGAATGTGGCTGTCAGAAGCGAAGCTGCCATGTATTTCTTGCTAATAATAGCACAACACAACACAAGAGTGAAATAGAAGATCCTTACCTCTCGTCCCTAATGCATTTACAAACATAGGAGTGGTAGAGAGAAAGAGAGAAAAAAAATATGAGACAGACAAACATTGTTTTCTTCCAATTAATCCACATATGCAATCTTATGCATAGTGAACACTGAAACACTGTACACAATGTATTAAACAATGTTTTACTTTTTGCTTTCACTGTACAAATTGTGAGTGTGAACAATTTCTCTAATGTAGATCTGAGCGCAAAACGCACACAACACCTTGATGTTTCCTTAGTGACAGCATGTGGGACATCTGTCTTGTTAGACACAAGCGTTTTGGCATCATTGTCTCTGTCGTTTGTGACAGCTGTTGGAAGCTTGCGGACTAAAAATAGCCCAGTACCTCGCAAGCAGATGTCTACATTCACATTTTTATTTAGTAAAAAGATCAGCATCTTTGTGAACGAAGCTTGAACACCTAGGATTGATCAGTTTCCTTCGATCTTTTTTTTTATGTTGATGCGACAGTGTTAGCGGGCGCTGGCTCGGTGCAGATGGGCCGTGGGCGTTGTTTTCCTGCACCGCTACTATGAGCTGGCATTGGACGGGTAAGCTGTCACTCGCTAACAGCTGTTATGGCAACGTGGCGAAGTAAATGGACAGCGAGACGGTAAATGATCACGAGTCTGCTCTGAAATGATCATGCAATACCTTCTGGAGCAACATGCAACGCCAAAAGGCCCGATGATAAACAAAGATTGATTCTCTGTCTACGTGACTGTGGGCTTCTTTGAACATATGTGGTAAAGGACTGGAAGAGATGTCACATGATCGATGGCAAATTCACCATGTTGCTGGTGCGGAATATTGCGTTGAATATTGAAATGAGAAACAAGGGGGGAAAAAGCATTGATACAAAAACTAATGAAAAGAAATGAAGGCTTACTCGGCAGGAAATAGTTTGGACTGAGACAACATGCCACCGGTTGGTCTTTAAAAAGCACTAACAAGTCTTTCTCAAGAGATGTTCTGTGTGTTTTACCTCAGAGTGATGCTCGTCGTTCTGTTGTAAGACCTCCATACACAGCTCTCCTAGTCTGATCATGTCCTCCAGCCTTTTCTCTGGAGACGGCTGACTGCTGTCTGCTGAAATACAGACATCACAACATTCACACGAGATGTCAACCACTCCAAACATGTTCATAGTTTGAGTAAAATCTGAAAGCATTGTATCAAAAGGGCTCAACAATAAGGATTTGGTCAGCTACACTGTAATAAATGATTGTGGAAATGAACAATTTTAAGTTTAGGTTTAAAATGTCCCTGGATATAACTTGCTGAGATAACTCAAATATCCAAGTTGTCAGTTAAGACAACTTCACATTTCAAGTTGACTAAACTTCAAATTTTTGAGTTAGCACGTACACTCTGACTTGTGATATTCTTGGTAGTATATCTTGCCATGTAAATGTTTATTAAAATATTTTAAATTAAAATAATATTTATAATATAACAGTTTAAATACAAAAATAATAATTTAAATTAGTTAAACTTGAATTAAATTTGTG
>NW_015640043.1:285049-296217 GCF_001515625.1 Sinocyclocheilus rhinocerous
TATATATATATATAAATATATCACAAATTTGATCTTCACATTTGACTTGATCTTTCACAAATTTGATCTCACATATATATGTGGAGTTCAAAATTAATGCATATTTCATAAATTAACTGTATTCTGAATTATATTCTGAAGCACAGTATAAAAAACTTAACTGAGATATTTGAAAAACAACTCTGATCAAAATCAGAGAACAATTACAGATACCTCCAGGCTTTTGGTGTTAATCTGGCACCTGGTGCTAATTTGCTTAATTATATGACAAACCCTTATCTATAGAAAATAAGAATCCAAGGCACTTCTTCCGATTCCAAAACATTAAAAAGCCTTTATTCAGACATGGCTCAATCTAGAAACATACAAAATGACTAAAACACTGCACACTGATTCATTTCGGCCATCCAGCCTTCCTCAGATTGTGTCTAATTTATTTAAATGACAAACCCTATGTAACTGGCAACATTTCTCCAATTTTCACTGAACAGATACCTCCCAGTTATTGGTGTTAATCTGGCACCTGGTGCTAATTTCCTTAATTATATGACAAACCTGGATTTAACTGGCAGTCTAACTTTCCAGTTTTCACTGACTTTCCAAGATGGCGGGGCACTCTAAGGTGACTGAAACCCTGTGACAGGAGGTTGTCCAGATGAAGGCCAAAGGGATGACCCTCACAAGAGAAGTTGGTCATCCCAAATCTGTGATTTCTAGAATATTGCAGCTTTACAATGACACAAATTCATTCAAGTCCCCCAAAAAGGCAGGATGTGCATTTAAGACAAATACACGAGAAGACAGGATAATGCAGAGACTCTTAATGGAGAATCGGTTCAACACTGCAGCTGGAATTGCTCGCCAGTTCATCGCTGAACAAGGTATGGATTTGTCTCTGCACATTTAAGAGAAGTCGGACTGAAAGCGCACTCTGCAGTGACCAAGCCTCTCATCAGCAGAAAGAATCAAAAGGCTAGGCTCACCTTTGCTGAGGGGCATGTTGTGTGGAGAGAGGAGAACTGGTCCAAAGTTCACTTTAGTGACGAGAGCACCCGTCACACTGCAAAACGGGTAAAGCAGTTCCCTGAACTAAGAACACTGACATAATGAAATGGCCGGCCCAGAGTCCTGATCTAAACCCAACTGAAAATCTGTGGAAAATCCTTGGCAACAAAGTTAGGGCTATGAGACCATGAATTTATAATTCACACGCAGTCACAAAAAATATTAAAACTATCCCATGACTTTATATATGACTTTTCTTTTAAGATTGTGAAGGGCTCACATACTGTCCATTTTTGCTTTTGGCCTTCATAAACATAATTGTTTTTACATAAACACATGTCTATAAATTATAACTTTCAAATGCTAATTGGTTTCCTATGTCTTTTCTCTTTTTAGTTTAAGAGAACATGTAAGTGTGACCAGCTCTGTTCAGTTAAGGATACTACTCTCCTCTTCTTCACTAAGTAACAAAGATATTGAATTTATGGTCCATTTTGTTAGTTATTTTTTATTACTAGGGTTTTTATGCATAAACATACCCAGCTATCCCATGACTTTATATTACTTTTCCCTTTTAACATTGTGAAGTGCTCACATACTACCTTTGGCCTTCATAAACAATTGTTTTCACATAAAACAAATGAAAGGAGACACATTGTATATCTAAACTCAATTGTGCATTTCAGATGCTGTCACATCCTACAACCTCATCATCTGCAGAGAGAAACTGCCACTTAATCACACCAAAATACAGATAATGATTAATTAAAGGCATTATAGAGGATTGTGAAGATATTTCACTGGAGCTTGGTCTTCAATACACTATTTTATGTTATATTTTGTTTTACTTCTTTAAGCATTTATTTATGTTCAATGTCCATTGTCATTCATTAATGTATTCTGCTAATAACTGTTAGAACACTGTCATTTTTGCTACAATTTCACGTCATAAAAAAGTACCTAATTGACACGTTGTTTTTGATTTTATGTAAAAACCTAATAGACACTTCAAGATATTATAAGACCAGGCAGATAGAGGGGTAAAAAACAATATTAATAAAAGAGCGATGAAAATTAACAATATTTCAGAAAAAATCAAGTATTTATAGATTGTGCTCTAATTTTGATCTCCACTGTTCTAACGAACCCCAAAAACCAAGTTGGAGTCAGGATCTAGATGCAGAAAAATTATGTTTAATGGCTCAAAATAGAATAGTAATCCATGGCTTGAATGTAGAACACATGACATGGTGTGTAGAGCTTGACCATAGCAATGAACCATAAAGGGTATGTACAAACAACAATCCACAAAGGCAAGAATGAACCACTCAGTTAAATCAGTGTTTCCCAACTGGGGTGCTGTCTGACGAGTGCAGGGTTGCTGTGTAAAAAAATCCTTTTATAACATGCTAAAATGTGTATAAAACATTTAATATATATAATTGATATCGGATGTCTTAAATAATAACAAATAAGATACACAGTAAAGGGGTCATATGATGCGATTTCAAGTTTTCCTTTCTCTTTGGAGTGTTACAAGCTGTTCGTGAATAGATAAGATCCCTAAAGTTGCAAAGACTAAAGTCTCAAACCCAAAGAGATATTCTTTATAAAACTTAAGACTGGTCCACGCCCTCCTAAAACGCCTCGTTCAAACATGCCCCCACATGTCTACCTCACTGTGTGGGAAGATTTGCATAACACCATCCAAATGTTCACGCAAAGAAAGAAGACATAACTTTTATACTTGCTGTAGTATTGTTGCTGCCGCCACCATGTTGTGGAGACGCGGTGTGTTTTGTTGTGAAAGTGAAACTACTTTGTTTGGCCTTCCAAAAGAGGACACGACTAGAAATCAGTGGTTAAGTTGTATTTACAACACTGTTCCAGAACAGTTCAACCCAAATATTCAGATGTGTGCAACGCATTTTACGGAGGACGAGGACTGTTTCCTGGGAGAGTAGACTACAATGCCAGCTGTTCTGACTCACAGACTGTAAGTACGTTTTTAATATATAAAAAATTTGCCACTCACGATTCAAACGCGAGTTTTTTGGGCAGTGTAGAGTAGGGCTTGTTGTTTGTCATTTCTCCGATCACAAATGCAGACATGGTTTTATGTTTACGCGGCGCAATGCAGCGCGTAAAAAGACAGTATAAGTCATTATAATCAGTAATTATGTCCCCACTGGATGCAACAAATGCCTCGTTTATAATGAGTGTTAATGTTTTTGTCTCGTCGCTCCGGCCGGACACAGCATCAACAGTATGGTGAGGGGCGTAACATTTCCGTCACACGCTTGAGGTATATCACAACGCTCTGGATAGCTGGCCAATCAGAGCACACCTTGCTTTTTCAGACCGATGAGCTTTGTAAAAATCGACTCGTTTCAGAAAGGCGGGGCATAGAGGAAAAACAATAATGTACAGTATGTGGAAAATAATGTGTTTTTTTTAACCTTAAACCGCATAAACACATTTCATTACACCAAATACACAAAATAATGTTCTTTTTAGCAACATATGACCCCTTTAAAAAAAAATCATAATTCTCTCCCCCTCAGCATGCGTATGTTTTTATGTCAGTATGCGTGTGTTTTATCTTTAATAAATAGCGTGTGAGATGCGTGTATGACAAAAGAATATGGACAGATTTCTTAAAAGAAAAGCTCCAGATTCTTCTGGACCATCAACTTAATTTTCATGTAACAGTCCAGAGCGCTGAGAGATCCAAAACAAGAAAAGACAGTACATCGATAATTACTTGTAGGGTGCCACAAATTTTTGAAAAATTTCGAAGGGTGCCTGACTGAAAAAAGGTTGGGAAACACTGGGTTAAATAACAAAGAGATCTAATCAGAAAACAAGAAACACCTGAACCTAATTAGCAAGAACAAAGGAAATACAAAGACCATGAACAAAACTACAAGAGGAACATGGACTCAAATGACAATTTTCTAAATACAAGACATGACAAGGCATAAGGTCCTAACATAACCCCTCCCCTTAAAGGTGGCTCCTGATGGCCAAAAAAGATCCAGTGAAAACAGTCCATGGGTGGGATGCGTGGGCCAGGCCCATGAGGCAGAAGAAAAACTGGCTTAACAATCAACCCAGAAAAGAGTTCAATGGGCTCTGATACAAATATAAAGACAGTACTAAAAGTACCTGACACAAGGTAAAGACATTAATGGCAATGGCATGAAGCTTGAAACTTCTAACAGTGGTTCCCTTACTTGTCACATTGTTCAAAGGTAACTTGATCTTCTTCGTGATTATGACAGAAAACTAAAATTACCCCCTTATTCTCGAAGGAAGAAAAAATTGCACACTCGTTCTTAACCATGGCGCACCTCTTCTTGGTCTCAGTTTTTTCACTCACCATTTTGACACTCACATTTCTCAGTCTCGGTGCAATTCCTCCTTGTAGTTTCCACAATCACATTCTCAGCCTCAGCACTCACGTTCTCGGCGCTCTCGCTCTCAGCAGCCTCAGTTCTCTCATTCTCAGCGCTCTCACTCTCAGCGGCCTCGGCATTCACATTCTCTGCATTGTCGCTCTCGGCGGCCTCGACACTCGCATTCTCTGTGCTCTCACTCACAGCGACCTCGGTACTCTCATTCTCGATGCTCTCGCTTTCAGCGGCCTCGGTACTCTCGTTCTCGGCACTCTCAGCACCCTCAGTACTCACGTTCTTGGCGCTCTCGCTCTCAGCACCCTCAGTACTCACGTTCTCGGTGCTCTTGCTTTCAGCGGCCTCGGTACTCACATTCTCGATGCTCTCACTCTCAGCGGCCTCGGTACTCTCATTCTCAGCGGCCTCAGTACTAACGTTCTCGGGCGCTCTCACTCTCAGCTGCCTCGATGCTCTCGCTCTCAGCGGCCTCGGTACTCTCATTCTCTGTGCTCTCACTCTCAGCGCCCTTGGTACTCTCGTTCTCGGTGCTCTCGCTCTCAGCGGTCTCGGTACTCACATTCTCTGTGCTCTCGCTCTCAGCGGTCTCGGTACTCACATTCTCTGTGCTCTCGCTCTCAGTGGCCTTGGTACTCTCATTCTCGATGCTTTCGCTCTCAGCGGCCTCGGCACTCACATTCTCAGTACTCTCATTCTCAGCGCTCTCACTCTCAGCTGCCTCGATGCTCTCACTCTCAGCGGCCTCGGTACTCTCATTCTCTGTGCTCTCGCTCTCAGTGGCCTTGGTACTCTCATTCTCGATGCTTTCGCTCTCAGCGGCCTCGGCACTCACATTCTCAGTACTCTCATTCTCAGCGCTCTCACTCTCAGCTGCCTCGATGCTCTCACTCTCGATGCTCTCACTCTCAGCGGCCTCGGTACTCTCACTCTCAGCGCTCTCACTCAGCTGCCTCGATGCTCTCACTCTCAGCGGCCTCGGTACTCTAATTTTTTGTGCTCTCGCTCTCAGCGGCCTCGGTACTCTCATTCTCGGCGCTCTCGCTCTCAGCACCCTCAGTACTCACGTTCTCGGCGCTCTCGCTCTCAGCGGCCTCGGTACTCACATTCTCGATGCTCTCACTCTCAGCGGCCTCGGTACTCTCATTCTCAGCGGCCTCAGTACTCACGTTCTCGGGCGCTCTCACTCTCAGCTGCCTCGATGCTCTCACTCTCAGCGGCCTCAGTACTCTCATTCTCAGCGCTCTCACTCTCAGCTGCCTCGATGCTCTCACTCTCAGCGGCCTCGGTACTCGCATTCTCTGTGCTCTCACTCTCAGCGGCCTCGGTACTCTCACTCTCAGCAGCCTCGGTACTCTCGTTCTCGGCGCTCTCGCTCTCAGCGGCCTCGGTACTCACATTCTCGATGCTCTCACTCTCAGCGGCCTCGGTACTCTCATTCTCTGTGCTCTCACTCTCAGCGGTCTCGGTACTCACATTCTCTGTGCTCTCACTCTCAGCGGTCTCGGTACTCACATTCTCTGTGCTCTCACTCTCAGCGGTCTCGGTACTCACATTCTCTGTGCTCTCACTCTCAGCGGTCTCGGTACTCACATTCTCTGTGCTCTCACTCTCAGCGGTCTCGGTACTCACATTCTCTGTGCTCTCACTCTCAGCGGTCTCGGTACTCACATTCTCTGTGCTCTCACTCTCAGCGGTCTCGGTACTCACATTCTCTGTGCTCTCACTCTCAGCGGTCTCGGTACTCACATTCTCTGTGCTCTCACTCTCAGCGGTCTCGGTACTCACATTCTCTGTGCTCTCACTCTCAGCGGTCTCGGTACTCACATTCTCTGTGCTCTCACTCTCAGCGGTCTCGGTACTCACATTCTCTGTGCTCTCACTCTCAGCGGTCTCGGTACTCACATTCTCTGTGCTCTCACTCTCAGCGGTCTCGGTACTCACATTCTCTGTGCTCTCACTCTCAGCGGTCTCGGTACTCACATTCTCTGTGCTCTCACTCTCAGCGGTCTCGGTACTCACATTCTCTGTGCTCTCACTCTCAGCGGTCTCGGTACTCACATTCTCTGTGCTCTCACTCTCAGCGGTCTCGGTACTCACATTCTCTGTGCTCTCACTCTCAGCGGTCTCGGTACTCACATTCTCTGTGCTCTCACTCTCAGCGGTCTCGGTACTCACATTCTCTGTGCTCTCACTCTCAGCGGTCTCGGTACTCACATTCTCTGTGCTCTCACTCTCAGCGGTCTCGGTACTCACATTCTCTGTGCTCTCACTCTCAGCGGTCTCGGTACTCACATTCTCTGTGCTCTCACTCTCAGCGGTCTCGGTACTCACATTCTCTGTGCTCTCACTCTCAGCGGTCTCGGTACTCACATTCTCTGTGCTCTCACTCTCAGCGGTCTCGGTACTCACATTCTCTGTGCTCTCACTCTCAGCGGTCTCGGTACTCACATTCTCTGTGCTCTCACTCTCAGCGGTCTCGGTACTCACATTCTCTGTGCTCTCACTCTCAGCGGTCTCGGTACTCACATTCTCTGTGCTCTCACTCTCAGCGGTCTCGGTACTCACATTCTCTGTGCTCTCACTCTCAGCGGTCTCGGTACTCACATTCTCTGTGCTCTCACTCTCAGCGGTCTCGGTACTCACATTCTCTGTGCTCTCACTCTCAGCGGTCTCGGTACTCACATTCTCTGTGCTCTCACTCTCAGCGGTCTCGGTACTCACATTCTCTGTGCTCTCACTCTCAGCGGTCTCGGTACTCACATTCTCTGTGCTCTCACTCTCAGCGGTCTCGGTACTCACATTCTCTGTGCTCTCACTCTCAGCGGTCTCGGTACTCACATTCTCTGTGCTCTCACTCTCAGCGGTCTCGGTACTCACATTCTCTGTGCTCTCACTCTCAGCGGTCTCGGTACTCACATTCTCTGTGCTCTCACTCTCAGCGGTCTCGGTACTCACATTCTCTGTGCTCTCACTCTCAGCGGTCTCGGTACTCACATTCTCTGTGCTCTCACTCTCAGCGGTCTCGGTACTCACATTCTCTGTGCTCTCACTCTCAGCGGTCTCGGTACTCACATTCTCTGTGCTCTCACTCTCAGCGGTCTCGGTACTCACATTCTCTGTGCTCTCACTCTCAGCGGTCTCGGTACTCACATTCTCTGTGCTCTCACTCTCAGCGGTCTCGGTACTCACATTCTCTGTGCTCTCACTCTCAGCGGTCTCGGTACTCACATTCTCTGTGCTCTCACTCTCAGCGGCCTCGGTACTCTCATTCTCTGTGCTCTCACTCTCAGCGGCCTCGGTACTCTCGTTCTTGGCGCTCTCGCTCTCAGCGGCCTCGGTACTCACATTCTCTGTGCTCTCACTCTCAGCGGTCTCGGTACTCACATTCTCTGTGCTCTCGCTCTCAGCGGCCTCGTACTCTCATTCTCGATGCTTTCGCTCTCAGCGGCCTCGGCACTCACATTCTCGGCGCTCTCGCTCTCAGCGGCCTCTGTACTCTCATTCTCGATGCTCTCACTCTCAGCGGTCTCAGTACTCTCATTCTCGGCGCTCTCGCTATCAGCTGCCTTGATGCTCTCACTCTTAGCGGCTCTCGGTACTCTCATTCTCGATGCTCTCGCTCTCAGTGGCCTCGGCACTCACATTCTCGGCGCTATCGCGCTCAGCGGCCTACTCTTAGCGGCTCTCGGTACTCTCATTCTCGGCACTCTCACTCTCAGCTGCCTCGATGTTCTCGCTCTCAGCAGCCTCAGCTCTCACATTCTCTGTGCTCTTGCTCTCAGCGGCCTTGGTGTCCTCGAAACCCTCGGACCCCTCTCTAGCCATAGCAATGAACCATAAACGGTACGTACAAACAATAATCCGCACAGGCAGTGTTCCACTGTATTTTCACTTACTTGTCTGAACAACCGGCCCAACAGGGTCCCCCCCCCAAAAAAAACCTTACTGTTGAGCCCTGAAAAGTATTCTGTGAGAAACCTTCGATCTGGGCGTATTCGGTCAGCTGGGAGTAATTGATGAGCGCAGCTTTTTCCAGGCACTTCTGAACTATCTTAAGCATCTCCTCAGGTGGGACCGGAGTGGTGATGTCTTTCATCAGAACCTAAGAAAATAATTACTCCCTTATTACACTTTAAGCTATTTTATCACAAGCTGGTACACTCAAGATATGGATATAATATGCAAAGCATGCAAAGTTAATTGGCAGACACTCACCCTTTCCAGAAGAGAGAGCGTGGCTTTAAGAGCCCCCTCCGGTCGCCCGAAGGGGAAACAGTACCTACGGGCAAGAAGACAAAAGTAAAACTCGAGTGGTAATTAACTGAAGGCTTAAAAAGAAAGAATACTAGCAGAGGCTGAGCACAAGCTGAAGGAGTCAGTCACAAACCGCTGTTTCTCAACTATCATGGGACAATAATTACATCTCTTAAATAGAGATGTTTTCCAAAGCCTGTTGAGGAGGGACAGGTGTCAGCGTGCGTACGGACAATGCCAGGCGGGATGAATGAAGGCCAAAGGGAAGTGCTTCTCATGGAGGCCTCACACCACAGGTGTGAAAGTGCCCCCTGAACAGCCCACAACGTGTTTTTCAAGCGTGCGGGGCAAGAGGCACACTTACCAAGTGACTCAACAAGCTCTAATCAGCTTGGGTTGGGCACCGTGCTTAATGCCCGGCACGCCCCACACCGGCCTTGCCTCTGTCTGCCACCCATTTGCATAATCCAAGATGTTGTTTGTAGCTTTTGTTTGAGTGGTTTTAGCTGGTTATTAGGTGTCGCTGCAACCGCAAGACTAAAACCCTCTTTACTAGTGTTTCCAGCGCTCTACAGGAGGGCCAGTGGGAGG
Organism: Sinocyclocheilus rhinocerous; assembly: GCF_001515625.1. Taxonomy (NCBI): domain Eukaryota; kingdom Metazoa; phylum Chordata; class Actinopteri; order Cypriniformes; family Cyprinidae; genus Sinocyclocheilus; species Sinocyclocheilus rhinocerous. The sequence goes on from NW_015640043.1 coordinate 294,316, forward strand.
TCGGTTCAAAATGAGGACCCAAGAGTAGGGGGAATGGTAAATGAGTAAACTGCGATATTATACAGTGGTTATCAACTGGTTTGGCTTCAGGAACCAGTTATTACATTATTATTACATTGTCATTACAAGATTGATGGTTTAGACAATGCTTAAAGGAATAGTTCACCCACAAATGAACATTTGATGAAAATGTACTCACACTCAAGCAATCCAAGACGTAGATGAGTTTGTTTCTTCATCAGAACAGATTTGGAGAAATTTAGCATATCACTTGCTCACCAATGGATCCTCTGCAGTGAATGGGTGCCGTCAGAATGAGACTCCAAACAGCTGATGAAAACATCACAATAATCCACAAGTAATTCACACAACTCCAGTCCAGCAGGTAACATCCTGTGAAATTAAAAGATGCATGTTTGTATAGGCATTTTAACATTAAACCATTGCTTCTGGCCAAAATACTAGTCCATAATCCATAATAACGCTTCCTCCAGGGAAAAAGTCCATCCACTGTTGTCCTCTCACATCAAAATCCACCAACGTATTTGTTTAGAACTGTTTTGGCTTGTAAACAGTGCTTGATCTGTCTTCTCTCCTGATTTAGACGAGATGACACTGGAGAAAGCAATATAATGGACAGAGGACTCATATTTTAGCCAGAAACAGAGATTTGAAGAAACATTTCTTAATGATGGTCTTCTTTATTATAAACATGCAGCTTTTTGCTTCACAAGATGTTAATTGATGGACTGGAGTGTGGATTACTTGCAGATTATTGTGATGTTTTTATCAGCTGTTTGGACTCTCATTCTGACGGCACCCATTCACTGCAGAGGATCCACTGGTGAACAAGTGATGTAATGCTAAATTTCTCCAAATCTGCTCCAGTGAAGAAACAAACTCATCTACATCTTGGACGGCCCAAGGGTAAAGTTTCATTTTTGGGTGAACTATTCCTTTAATATTCAGTAATATTATAAAATTGACTGTAATAACACTATTGAATGACAAAAAAAGTGAACTGAATTGAGCTGGATAATGACAATTGTCTGTAGAGCTGCATCTAATTCATTTTATTATTGATGAACTCTGCAATGTTTCAAAGCAAGCTGCTTTGAAATCATCTATACTGTATAAAAAAACTATAATGTGACTTGTTTTGATTACAAAGTTAGCTATTATTTGGATTTTTGTATAGTTTTTTTCTATTGGTATTCCTCTATTTCAGTACAGAAGTGGATGTGGGAGCTTGTTTTACCTGAAATGTGTGATCTGCTTCTCCAGTAAAGTCAGCAGTCTGCTCCTGATCTCCTCAAACTCCTCCTTCTCCTGTTCTGTCAAATAATTGGAAACTTTAAACTTTTTAGTATTTTAGTAAGTATTTATACACTGCTGTTCAAAAGTTTGGGATCTGTAAGATTTTTAATGCGTTTTAATGAAGTCTCTTCTGCTCATCATGGCTGCATTTATTTGACCAAAAATACAGAAAAAACTTTCTGTCACTGTGCCCATGCCGTCCGGTCTGCCAAAGCAACAAGGAAACATTCAGTGTTCTATTTTATTCTTTATAACACCTGTTCATTAATTCCAACTGCCCTTGAATACTGTGCTTCAACCGCATAATCAAAAGATTTTTCAAAGATAATTGTTAAGTTTCACAAATATTCCAGCAGAACTGAACAATGCTTCGGGTCTCATTGAAAGGTTTCAAAATCCAAAACCCTTAAATAAAAGAATATCAAAATAAATGTATCCTTTGTGAATCACATTAAGGTAATGCAAGATGAGAAGCAATTGGAAATATCTTAAAAATAAGATTCAATAAATTGTTGAAATAAAGTTCTATTTTATATGATTTTTATTAATCTTTAAATTATATATATATATATATATATATATTCT
>NW_015640043.1:296658-300802 GCF_001515625.1 Sinocyclocheilus rhinocerous
GTGTTTTAAAGAAGTCTCTTCTGTTCATCATGGGCTTTATTTGACCAAAAATACAGAAAAAACTGTAATATTGTAAAATATTGTTACCATTTAAAATAAAGTTTTTCTATTTTAATATACTTTAAAATATAATTTATTTCTGTGATGCAAAGCTGATTTTTCATCATCATTACTCCAGTCTTCAGTGCCACATGATCCTTCAGACATCATTCTAATATGCTGATTTATTATAAAGGTTGAAAAAGTTAAAAAGAACAGCATTTATTTAAAATAGAAACCTTTTCTAACAATATAAGTCTTTATTATCACTTTTTATCAATCTTTGCTGAACAAAAGCATTCATTTCTTTCAAAAAATAAAATAAAATAAAATAAAAATAAAATGACTGACCTCAAACTTTTGAACGGTAGAGTATATTGTTACAAAAGATTTCTATTTTGAATAAATGCTGCTCTTTTTAACTTTTTATTCATCAAAGAATCCTGAAAAAAGTATCACAGGTTACAAAAAAATATTAAGTAGCAAAACTGTTTCCAATATTGATAATAAATCAGCATATTAGAATGATGAACTCATTATTTTAAATTGCAATAATATTTCACAATATTACTGTTTTCTCTGTATTTTTGATCAAATAAATGCAGCCTTGAGCAGGAGAGACTTCTTTAAAAATCTTACTGATCCCAAACTTTTGAACGGCAGTGTGTATGTATAAACATATATATATATATATATATATATATATACTTACATATGAAATAAAATGGTCACAGATTTAAACTAAATGGCATCTCTCAATACCATGTAACTACAACAATCAAATGTAGCCAGCATATGTTCAACCACTAAGCATTGCACAATTGCACTTTAAGAGCTAAAGTAATCATTCTAAAGTTCGTTTTTTACCGTCGACAATGGGCAGTTTAGTTAGAAGCCATTGTGCCTCGCTATCCAAAGCGTGCACACTTTCTGAATGGCACAGCTTTAGTGTTGTAGAGAGAGCTCTTTCCTTACAAGCAGAGGTAAAGGCAATTTGTAAACCTGTCTGTTCTTCAAATCCCTCTCTCCATTAAATGAAATCCGCCTTTTCTTTTTAACAAGAGCCAGCTAATCCCGAGAGAACACAAAGAGGGGGTGTGAAGAGCGGCAGAAGACGTGTATGTATGTGCGAGCAGGGGGAGAGAGAGATCAGCGCCTGCAAATGAAAAGGAAAAAAAATCTCCTTTTTGCATTATGGTAAAGGCTAAGGAGTGTATAAACTCAACATCGACCCTTTAATCTCTGCGTCTTTGTCTGTCGTTCTGTGTAGGCTCATTAGTTATGAAGGAAGGCCTCTTAGTTTAACTGCTTCTAACAAGAGGCCTGGGAATTGAACTGTTAGCACAAGGGAGAATCGCTCAAGTCCATCCTCGTTTGTGGCTCCCAATACATCAGCAAACCTACGACTACCAAAGCCTTACGACTTTAGACGGTAATTAAGTCTCTCACAATTCACACATCCTCCCAATGACTTGACTAATGCTAAACGAATCCTTCAAACCTTGAAACACATCCAATTCTACCTTACATAACACAACATTATTAGTGGTGTCTGCTAAGGAAGGCATCATTTTTGCTATCATTATTCAGAGCTTTACAATAAGGACGGCCTGCTGGCAAGGGGCCAGTGTGAGAGAGTTTGGGGCCAGCTGATGGAACTGTCACTGTATGTTACATTTGTTGATCATGTGTATGTGGTTTTATACCTTTAAAAACATATTTAAATTTTGGTGACATTTGGTTGTAAATTCTGTTTGGTTGCAAACTTCTGTTGTTGGCTAACATAGATGAAGTTTTGTCGAAACTACATGAATGACAATGAAAACTGAATGAGTTGGGAAAAAATTGTTTTGCTAAAATTATAATACGAGGTTCGAGGTTGTCAAGGTTATAACTTCCAGCTATTCTTAAAAAACAAATAGAAACAAAAAGAAAACTATTTGATGAAAAAATATATAACTGAACCAAAATATAATTTTAATATTATATTGCAAACTGTCTATGCAAAGAAAACATATAATAGCAAATAATATACAATTTATTAAAATAAAATATGACATTATAAATAAAATAATAATAATAATAATAAACTACTACTACCACCAATAATTGTTATATTATGACAAATATAAAATAAAAATAATAAAAACAAACATTAAAAAATAAATGTAAAAAGAAACATTTAAAATATTTTTAATATATAAATATATTTTATACATTTTCAAATATAAAATTTAAAATATGAAAATAAATATTAAACTTAAAATCAATTATTTTATTTTATAATATTGTTTGTAAATTAAATTAATATATTGCAAAAATAAATGCATATTCTTTGTAAAAAAAAAGTATAATAAATACATTTATGTGTGAGGTAAAATGTATATTGAAAAATGTTAGAAATATTAAAATAAACTTGTAAAATGTAAAACTGTAAAATAATACAAATGTTTTTTTTAAATATAAATATTAATAATTTAGTAAAAAAAAAACTTTAAATACTTGAAAAAAAATAATAAAGACAATTAGATAAAGTTTTAAAATGAAACGTTCAAGAGAAAAAAAAAAAAGGACTTGAGCTAGTAAGCCACTATCTAGTTTTCAGACGGGCAAACACCACATTTCCTTAAGAAAATGTAAAAATGTAACTGTGTTTGTTATTCACATTGCTATAAGAAGTTGCTTTGGTATGAATGTGTCTGCAAAACCATAAACACAATGCAAAACCAGTCAAACAGTAAGTACACAATCCCCACAAGCTCCAAGATACTTCAATTCAAAGCAGAGGAACTCAAATGTGCAGAAAAATCTTGTGGAGTGTGGTTCCCTCCAACCTCACGCAGAGCTGGCCCGTTGGGAGTGGGTGCATGTGGCGGCCTGTTGGGGGTCTGACTTATTGTTTTCGCCTGATGAAGCAAGAGTGTTTGAGACGAGTGAAACGTTGACCCGTCCAGGGCCAGTCAACGAGGGTCAAACAGCGGCGGGAGTCTCGGGAAAGTCTGGCCGTGCCGAACTGTCCAGGAAGATGGTTGAGAGGTTCAGAGCTGTGCGTTTGCAAGGGCTCTACAAATGGAAACGACGCACTCCATCCTCTATGACAGATGGGGTTGGTGTGTATCCGATCAAATGAAGACCTCACGGACAAGACAGAAGTGACAACCCAAAGGGTGCCGCTCTGGATGTATGTCATGTTTACAGTGAGTAAGTAAGTGTGCAGATTGGTAAATACTCTTGTCACACGGGGCAGCCAAGCATGATGGACAGGCGAGAGTGGGGCTGGAGCAAGACTGACAGGTGAGAAAGAGGTTAGATTGTGATTACCGTCACTCTGTCCGTCCTCGCCAGTTCATATCACACATGAAGCCGCACCTGTCCGTTTCCTCTCGCGTACTTGCTTCTCAGTCTCAAGCCTCGTCGAGCCCAGGGTGCATCTGTCAGTTAAACGCAGGCAACACTGACTGAAATGTGCCACGAGGATGTCTGCACTGACAAACATGTCTGAAAGAAGTCTCTGTTCACAAGCCCAAAGTGTACTTCGTTTTTGCACGCGTACGCTAGCGCATGTGTACAGTTGTTGTAGCGGTTACAAAAATCGGGTGGTGTGCGTGACCCTCGCGTCCGCTTAAATAGAGAAGCATAATTTAGGCTTAAGTCTGAATTCTGGGAAGGCATTTACAATGGTTCAATCAATGGTAAAAAAAGAATCAATGGTTCAGTTTCACATCACTTTTGAGCACAACAGCTGTTTTCTCCAAGTAAAAATCTTAATAATTTTCTCCATATACATTGGTTAAGATAATATATGATAAAAATTATGTCAGTTTATTAGTCAAACTTCACTACCCATAATTCTGAAAAGAGATTCACCAATCAGAAGAAGCTACTGTTACTAGAGAAACTGAAATTACGGCAAAAGATTGGCAGTGTTTGGAGTTGTCTGTATCATTATGTGTGTGTGTGTGTATATATATATAATTTTTAAATGTATATTTTTACTAAATTATAAATATTTATAAGAATATTTATTTTATTATAAATAATTTTTTTAAATATATATTAATATAAAAAAAAAAATTATTTTCTATATTTATTATTGAATGTTTAT
>NW_015640043.1:300920-310509 GCF_001515625.1 Sinocyclocheilus rhinocerous
TATATATATATATATATATGAATAGTATATAAATATGAATATTGTAAAATAATCTTTAAAATACTGCCTTAAAATCAGTTTTTTATTTTATTTACTGATTATTTGATATAAATGTTCTAAAATAACAACTATAATATAAATATAATAAATCAAAATTAATAACGTTATTGTTTAAAAAAACAAAACAATTTTTATATATAAATAATCCATTGATGTTGTTTTTTTTAAATTATTATTTAATTTAATAATTTTTCATTGTTTACTGTGTGATTGTAGTTCAAATACACTGTGTACATATGGCTTACAACTCTTTACTAATACATTTTTTGAAATCCCTATGAAGAAAATTAATTCCTGGAACCAAGCCTGCAGAAAAGTGTCTGGTCTCTGTTGTGATCGACTAGAGTCAGTTGGTGGAAGATCAGAAATAAAGCTGTCATGAAATGAAGATAAAGAAGAGTTATCGATTGATGTGTTAGATCAGTTGAGTGGATGCATTCTCATCTGAACTGAAGATTCGAGGTTGTCTGGACCAGTGTTGAGGCTTGTGTTATTTTCTACCTGCGCACAAGTTAAAAAGCCTTGAAGCTCCTAGATTAAAATGATCTCATTTGCGGACTTTATTTTAAAGTAATATATATATATATATATATATATATTACAGAAAAAAATTTAGATTACAGATATTACATATCTGTGAGTGGCAAAAGTATATGAATCTCTAGGATTAGCAGTTAATTTGAAGGTGAAATTAAGAGTCCATCTGTTCAGAGGTGTTTTTAATCAGTGAGATGACTATCAGGTGTCAGTGCCTGCCCGGTTTCATTTAGGGTGCTTTCACACTAGCACTTTTGGTGCGCACCCGGGTTCGATTGATGTCAGAGTTCGGTTCGTTTGGATGATGTGAACGCTGTCTTCCGAACTCGGGTGCGCACCCGCGAACCGTACCCGAGTCCGCTTAAAAAGGGTGGTCTGGGGTACGGTTCATGTGAACTCCGGTACGGTTCGCTGCTGATGTGAACGCAATCGTACCAAATCGCGGAAGTGAACCGCTATTAATGACGTATTGTTTGATAAAAATGTGTTTGTGTGTGTGTTTCACTCACTTTCCTGACGAGCGTGACTGACGCGCTGCAAGCAGAGAGCTGTATATCTAATTCCTGTTCGCCTTCAGCGTTCTTTAGAGCATTTGCAGTACATTTGTAAGACAGACTAAGTGCCGTTATGTACCGTAGCTTTGTAAACAAAACGAACGGTTCAAAAACGTAAATATATAACTTATATATAATAATATAATATATATAATGTTATGCATTTGCCGCCTTCTCCGTCGTTACTAAGCAACGGGGTAAACAGCTGCTGGCTTGATGATGCAAACGAACCGCGGTTCGGACCCAAATAAAATAATATGAACGCAGTCCAGTGGGGGCAGGGGGAGGGGGGAGTAATCGAACTCGCGTTCAGACCAGGCAAGCGAACCAAGTGCGAAAGCACCCTAAGAGAACAGGGATCTATCAAAGTCTGATCATATTTATGGAAGAGTATCATGGCACAAACAAAGGAGATCTCCGAGGACCTCAAAAAAAGAGTTGCTGTTGCTCATCAGGTTAGAAAAGCCATTTCTAAAGAGTTTGGACTCCACAAATGCACGGTCAGACAGATTGTGGTCAAATGGAGGAAATTCAAGACCGCTGTTACCCTCCCCAGGAGTGATTGACCAACAAAGATCACTCCAAAAGCAAGACGTGTAAAAGATGATAGAAAATATGTTTCTCACAATTCTGAGTCAAAATTGCAAAATATATATTGGAATTTTATATCTCGCAGGTCTGACTTTTTTCTCAGAACTGCGAGATATAAAAGTCCAATTATAAAAAGAAAAGCCAAAACTGTGAGTTATAAACTCACATGTATACTTTGTGCATCGTGTTGAATTTATGCTATCATAAACTGACATATAAAGATGTCATATTGAATCATAACATCACCTTGACTGGCTAAAAATGTCTTTGGAAGATCTGTGCACTATAATGGATATCATGCACTGAAGAGTTAATTATTTTTATGTACTTCACTTGTTGTGCCTTTTCTCTTTCTAACATCTGAATTTCACCCTATATATTCCCAAGCTTCACAGCTAAACTGTCATTATTCAAATGACACCTCCTCCAACAAAAAGCTACTCATGCCAATTTTCCTCAATTGTAACTGGTGATTAGCTAGAGAGGCTAATCATTACTGTTCCTAATGGACTAAATAAGCCATCAAAGAGAGGGAGCACATCCGTGTGTATTTAACATGTAATAAGTCAATTGACGGGTGATTCAAGGTAAGTGGAAAATGAACAGCTTTCAGTATACGCTAAACACAATGGACTACACCAACAAGTGGACAAGGGACATTGCTTATACCCGAGCCGCATTCTGTCCTCTCACCACTAACGTAAAGCACATTTCCGTCTTTAAGTAATGTCAAACCGTCAATAATTCACACAATCAATTACAGAAAATAAGCCTGTTATATGAAAATCGGATCCTCGGAGGACTTATGAAAGAAAAAATGTAGAAGCAGCACAAACGGACTCCGTAATTATGGCTTAATTGCTTTGCGTTTTGAGATAATGGGGAGCCATTAATTAATTTGCCAAGCAGACGCTCTCTGTATTTCTTTGAGTGAAGTGGGAACATGGCTGCCATGCTGAGCGCCTCCCGAGTGATTAAAGAAATTCTTCTGTCTTGTTGTTCCTTTTGTATGCCCACCCATTATGTGTGGACAAAAGCCATTCAGAGTGTTTTTTTTTCTTTTTGTGATCTATCAAACATGTGGGACTTCTCATTTGTCCAACACAAATGAAATCCTTGATTTCAAACACTTAATAAGTGAGAATTCAAAATGCACAACCTCCAGGGAAAGCAAATGTTCCTTGCTATTCGAAAGGGCACTAGGGCGTTGCTAAAGTGCTTGCTTTTATACATAAATCTTTTTTGCATGTCAGGTGCTTACATTATATTTTTTAAATATCTTTCTATCTTTCCCATAATGAACGTATAAAATGTTGCCCTCAATAAAATGTATACACTACAAAAAAATAAAAATAATAAAATAAAAATAAATAAAAACAATTTTTTTCCCATAAGAAATGTAATTGTCTGTGCTAATTGTATAACACACATAAAAATAAAAAAAAATTTGATCGAATAAATTTTGTTACTTTAATAAGGATTAGTCTTTAATTTATACAGTCAAATATGCAATGTTATTTTACATTTGATTACTTTATTCAATTTCTGTACCTACAAACTAATGTTAGACCTACCTAAAAAACCTGAAAAGCACTGTTTATTTTATTTGTATCTTTGCTCTATTGTATTTATTTGTGCTGTTGCTTGTAGTTAGATTATTTGTTATCTTCATTATTTTTATTTGACAATATAGTTTTCCCCCTAAACATAGCACATACCGAACCGTACAGAAACCGTGACTCTAAAACCGTGATACAAACCGAACCGTGAGTAAGTTGAACCGTTGCACCCCTAATATATATGCGTGTATGTATATATAATACGAATAATATATCACCGCCACTTACAGGTAAAAATGTTTGTAAAAACGCAACACTATTTATAAAACCGATTTTTTTTTTTTTTTAGATTAATTTTATTCTGTCTAGACTTCCTTTCTGTAGCTTAAACAGCAGAGCACGGCACTAGCATTGCCAAGGTCATGAGTTCAATTCCCAGGAAAAGCAAGGACTGATAAAAAAAAAAAAAAAGTGTACCTTGCATGCAGTGGAAGGCACTTTGGATAAAAGCATGTGCCAAATGCATGAATGTAAATTGAATGTCAATGAAAAGTTGCACAAAATAACCCGGCATTCGTAAACCTGTTTCCGTGGACATGTGAGGCACAGAAGGCATAGCTGTAGTGTAGGAGGGTCGGGTCCACCAGGGCGCTGTTATCCGAAAAATCCATCAGGTCTTTCAGGTAGCAGAGGTGACGACGACAGCCCCTCACCCCATATCGAGCGCAGTACTCGTCCAGAACAAACACCTGGCCTGGGCTGAACCAACCCTGAAACACAACAACAGGATCAGAATATATTCTATGGACTATTTATACTATACTATGCTATACTATACTATGCTATAATACAATATTGATCAAAATGACAGTAAAGACATCTATAATGCTACAAAATATAATAAATGCTGTTCTTTTAAACTTTAAAAATAATCCTGAAAAATTTACTAAACTACTTCCACAGAAACATTAAGTAGCAAAAACATTAAAGGGGTCATATGATGTTGCTAAAAATAACATTATTTTGTGTATTTGGTGTAATGAAATGTGTTTATGCGGTTTAAGGTTAAAAAAACACATTATTTTCCACATAGTGTACATTATTGTTATTACATTATTACAAACGCGTCGATTTTTACAAAGCTCATTGGTCTGAAAAGCGAGGTTGTGCTCTGATTGGCCAGCTATCCAGAGCGTTGTGCAACACTGATAATAATAAATGCTTCTTGAGCAGCAAATAAGTATATTAGCATGATTTCTGAAGGATCATGTGACACTGAAGACTGGAGTAATATATATATATATATATATATAACAGCTATTTTAGGGTGTAATAATATTTCAGAATATTAGTGTTTTTACTGTATTGTTAAGTACACAGAGCCTTGGTGAGCATAAGAGACTTAATTTAAAAACATAAAATACCTTGATCACTATTCTATTGTAGTGTATACTATTATAGTGTATATACAGAATATATAATGAGTGATTAGTTATCACAACTTAAAATTCAACATTATAATAAGTAATAATTAGTTGTTTCAACTTAAAATTAAGTGTTCGTACTTGACTTAAAATGACAAGTTAGATAACTTTAGTTAAGTTGTTTAAGTTATCTCAACATATTTTAAGTTCTTATAACTAATTGTATATAAGTAACTAATTATAAATAAGTATATTAAAAATACTTAGTAAATAAGCAATTAAGTACAGTTACCTTTTAGTTAATTTTATTTATTTATTTTTATTTTTCCAAAAATACTAGCTCATACATGTTCATTCTCTCTGAGGCTCGTACATATCCAACTGTATATCATTTACTCTGGTAAAAACATGTCAGTTACAATCTTTAATAAACGTTTATACAGTATGTCTTTGATTTGATTTTCTCACGTCACTTACATCAGCATCAGACAATCATTCTTGCAATAAAAAAAAAACCTCAGGAAAGTCTATTTTTAACTTACATTTGGTGCTTATTTTGGTGTTTATTTTGGACCTTGAATACATGTCGCTTAATAAAGGCATGAAACATACACGTTCTGTATCTGAAGGCCAAAAGCAACAAGTACCACAGCAAACAGTGAAGAAAAAGTTTTTAAAACGCAGCTGCCTCTGCGCGACCCCTGCAGGACCTCTATGAAGTAGAGACACAACATTTGCCTAGCGTACCTACTGAAGTTTCTCCTTAACAACACTGTTACGCTAATTGAACATGAAGTGTCTAATTTCAGCATGCCTCTCATTTCACGCCAAGACACACAAAAAAACAAAACCGCAGTGTGCGAGACGAGCTCTTCCAAAAAATATTGTTAAAAACACCCCGTCTATTTCCAACATTTAAACAAACGAGTGCAAGGTTAAGTGCAAACAATTAATTCATAGGCAGAAAAGTCACACATAATGCAGGCGAGTGGAGATCGCCGTGAGGCTACTGTTGCAATCATTAGCTCATTCATCCTTCACATAATAACTAAATTAGGCATGAATCTTACAAACTTAATTAAGACGCCTTCTCTGAAGGAACGTTAGCAAATTAACACTTTGAGGGGGCCGCTCGCCCACGACGGTGCGGAGGGCCGCGAATCAGGAGAACTGCGATGTGTCTCAGACGTTCGCAGGAGACCGATAGTCACAAGGGACCATCGCTCACAGCACTGAGCAGCAGCCGAGATACCGAGACCCCACAACCTTCATGCAGGAGCAAAGACAGAAAGCTTCATTAAAGTCCAACGCTGATTTGAACAAAGCTGATGTCTCTCTTTCATTTCATCCACGGCCCTTCTTTCATCAAAAGGTCTGTCTGATCTACGCAAACCAGTTCTATTGCTATTTACATTACTCTAAATGCCGGTTAAGTGCTTACATTACAGTCAGACGCCTTTCAAGCTCTTCAATATTTACTGATACTATATGAATGTGCGTATGATACGTTACACAAAGAGCATCCAACCTTGCAATCTCAAAGCAAGTTTCTCACACTCACATAAAGGGTTCAAAATAAACGCTCAACTTTAAAGGATTAGTTCACTTCCAGAATAAACATTTCCTGATCATTTATTCCAAGATGTTCATGTCTTTCTTTCTTCAGTCACAAAGAAATTAAGGTTTTTGAAGAAAACATTCCAGGATTTTTCTCCATATAATGGATTTCAGTGGTGGCCAATGGTTTGAAGGTCCAAATTGCAGTTTCAATGCAGATTCAAAGGGCTCTACATGATCCCAGCCGAGGAAAACGGGTCTTATCTAGCGAAACGATTGGTCATTTTCTTAAAAAAATTTTTTAATAATAATTTCAATACTTTTTAACCACAAATGCTCATCTTGCACTAGCTCGACTTCACGCATTATATAGTCACGTTGGAAAGGTCACGGGTGACGCTGGTAGAAGTACCGACCCAGTGTTTACAAAGCGAACGTGCAAAGAAAGTTTCTTTGCGACTGAAGACAGAAAGACATGAACATCTCGGATGACATGGGGGTGAGTAAATTATCAGGAATTTTTTTATTCTGGAAGTGAACTAATCCTTTAAGTAAAAATTGGCTATGGTGAGTAAATAAAAGGAGTTACTCAACAGTTGGCTGTAACCTTTTAGATATTTTCTAACAAGTTCTACCTCTGTGGAAAATTTACCATCAGAAGTTTATCTAAGATGTCAAAAGTTTTTTCCCCTCCAGAACTTCATATGGCGTATGTGGAGTATTTCTATGCTGAAAAATATTCGGTGTAGAAACAATTTTCACTTGCTACTAAATTTAACGAATAATTAAATAATCGGCAAGTAACAGACTGGATTAAATGGGAAATTTTGAAGTAGAAATACCGAAATAGTACTCTCTCTAAATATTTTTCTAAAAATATACATTATTTTTCTTAAAATATATATCAGAAAACGTACTATTTGCTATTTCCTGAAATGGTTCTATACTCCAATAATCTTTGTATTATTTACAAGTTTAAAAAAATCTTATGTATTTATTTATTTTTTATACAGTGTAATATTAAGCATCTAAAATGAAAATGAGGGGAAAACCCAAAACCTCATATACAATGATGCAAGTGAAAACAATGGCCTGCAAGGTCATATGAACAATGTCATATGAACAATGCACAATAAAAATAATGCAAGCTAATGTTTTATGAACACTACAAAAAAAATTTATTAAGTTAATTTTGGGAACTTGCATCTTGTTTTTTATCACTCTCTGACATCCACAGGGCTTAACAATAACTTGAGACGCACCAAAATTATAAAAGTTAATTCTAAACAAATACAACTCTTTATAAATTTATTGTTGTTATGGAGGGACAGAAATGTATAATTCCCAGATATTTTTGCTTAAAAACCTAATATGTTGTTATAACTTTTTTTAGTTATTAATATTTATTATATTAATATTCCTTTGTGACGTTCTAAAATTAATGAGTTATAAACATTTAAAAATGCTATTTAAAACAGTATCATTTTTTGGAGCCCGTGGAAATATTGTCAGGGCAAGTGCAAATCTGAACTACTTGCCCAACTTGGCCAGCAAAAAAAAAAAATACATTGAGGCCTGAGCTACTGCCCATATCTTTCCACTTTTTCCCTACAACTTTCTTCTTTGTCACATTACATCTCTTCTCGTCTTGGTCAGATCTATTAATATTGCACCATTCAGGGCTGAGGCACGGTGGCCCAGCGCCGAGCCGAGTGCCACAAGATGTTCCACTCTGGCAAACAGATGGCCTGCTCGTGTCTTGGCTCCTACCGCTCAATTAACCGCTAACGACTGACTGAGACGGCAGCAGCATCATCCTAACGAACACGGCCCAGTCTGGCTCTCCTTGTCGGGGAAAAAATAAAATAAAAATCTCACACACACAGAAGGAGAGACTGATGACAAAACCTTGCTTATGGATGACAAAACCAATTTAGTTTTTGGCTTAATACACATTATACAAGGAAAGTTTACTGATAGAAACAAACTTAGGTTCTGTATGGTTAAAAAAAAAAAAAAGCTGAAAAAGCTGAAGGAAAATATTGATATTATTTATTAATATGTATTATACAACTATATATAGTTTAGGAATTTACTGTTGTCAGAGTAAGTAAATAAATAAGTAAACATATATTATATAAAATATAACATACATTATATATAATATAATATATATATACACACACATCTCTTTCTCCCTCTCTCTCTATACACACACAAGCAAAATGAAAATATATCTTGTCTATGTGCATTATATATGTACTGTATGTGCATAATTATTGTTTTTATATGATTTGCATTTTGTGTGTGTACATACACATTATATATTATATACATTCTATATACATTATTTATATAAAATGTAAATCATATATATATATATATATATATATAACCATGAATAATACATTTACAACATCATAATTTACACCCACACACACACACCCACATTTATATATATATATATATATAACATAAAAAGCAGGATGTTTGCACTGAAAACAGCACTCGACTAAACTGGACTATGGGTCGCTAGTGCATTAGATGCTCCTTTTTGCACTAAAATTTCACACCTTAGACCTACCAAAAAACATTTATTTCCGTATAATTGACGAACCAAGCTAATGATCTAACATAACGTCAGTCGCTCCTGTTAGTCTGCTAGTTTCATATGTGTCTCTTGCGTGGTCAAGACCTGAATCACTATTTCCACCAGTAACTGACGGTAATGGAAAGCTTTTTTTGTCCCATCTAGAGGCCATTATGGTTGTTAATAAGGCTGAATGTGGAGGAGTGTGTCACAGTGAGAATGTGTGATTATGGGATGGAGGGTGAAGGGGATGTGAGTAATTACATTAAGGTTGAAGCATGACTGGTCATCAATGCCCCTAATTTGAAGACACATTCACAGCCTGAACTTTTTGATTGCAAAAATACACTTTTTTTTTTTTATCGCTTCCGAAGACGCACACGCAGTCCAATGACTCCAGTGTACACATTCCCCGTAGTCAAGAGAAAAAAATCCAAATATTGGTCTTTGAATCACCAACAGCTCACTGAGCCTTAAGCCTAGCTCACACTATAGGATTTTTAGCCCGATTTAGCCCCGAATTTCCCACTCCCGAGAATCGGAGCAAAAATCTTGTCGAGCCCCTCGATCGGTCCCAATGTTCGGCGCGGATTATCTGGTAATGTGAGGCGTTCACCGATCGAATCTTGCACCTCCCGATCTGCTCGCACACAAATCGGGGCCGCCCCGATCATATCAAACATGTTTGATATTTAGGATTTAAATCGGGATGATGAC
>NW_015640043.1:310639-316933 GCF_001515625.1 Sinocyclocheilus rhinocerous
ATTATATTTACTATATATATATATATATATATATATATATATACACACACACACGTATGCATGTATAGTTTATGAATGTATTGTTGTCATGGAGTAAATAAATATAGAAGACAGTATAATGCAATAAAAAATATATATATATATGCCTATATATTATTACTATACTATTACTATATTTATGAATTATAATTTACATTAAAAGCAGTGTTTATGCATTACATAGATCAAATATACAATCCGTATCATTATGATCCTAAATGTTAAATCAGATTAAAATCAGATTTTTTGTACGTGTATGTATAACGTCATACAAAGTCACAAAAAAATAAATAAAAGTATGAAACTAGAAGATTAACAAGAGTCACTGATGCTTTTGACTCATTAGCTTGGTTCGTCAAATGTATTGAAATGATTTTTGGAAGGTCTGAGGATTTTTATGGCATTTAGTGCAAAAATTGCACTAGCGACCCATAATCTATAAGATACATTTTGTAGGCAATCATATAGTATGTATGTGGTCTGCTGAAAAATCCCGTTCCCCCTCCATTCGTTTGCTTGAAAACAGGCCCACTCCCCCACAGATGTCACATCCCAGAAGGCATGGGAAAAGCAGCACATTCAGGTGGCTTTTGTGGCTCTCTTTTTGCCGAACACAGAAGTTTGAACAAAGGCTGTAGAGCCTTCACAAAGAGCCAAACGCAGACAGAGTCATTCAGAAGCTGAATGGATAACAGAAGGTGCTCACTCAGAGCAGGTACGGAGCGACAATGGGGACGAAAAGAGAGAGGGAAAAAACAACTCGGGGTGTTAACAGCAAATGGTGAAAAATCAATGCTTACATATTACTGTATATTGTGTACTTAGTTATATATACAAAAGCTAAAATTTGAATTTGCACCGTTAGCCGTGTTTGGTACCTCCACCCAACTTGTAGTCTATCGGGGACAATTCACTCATATATGTTCCAATTTCATCGCACGCACACAGACAAAAACACAAACACAAACATACTAACTCAGTCCCCAGCAGGGATCTTTTATTCAAGGCAGTAAATGGAGAAGACGGGATGTAAGCGGATGGTTTTCCTATTTGGGTTGTATTGATTGGAAGCGTTTATCCCTGTTTTAACAATGAGCCCTGACTCAGCCGGAGGGCTACATCCCTCCCCTCCAGTCATACAAACCCCTCCCCATATTTAATACTTTCACCAACACATAACACACTCACTTATGAGAAGACCTGGATGTGATCGACAGACTTATTATGCAAATTTTGGGAATACATTTTTAAAAAATTCAAAATAAAAACATACAGAGCCCAGCAAGCATATAGAGACTAATGATTACCAAATAAATGATTCTAATGAAGAATCTTTCTAACAAAGTAAATCAACACCATGCAGCACAACCAGTGCAGTCTAAACCAATTCTGAAAGAATGATTCTTATATGCTGGTTCGATTTAGTGAATCAAAACCATTCATGCGACCAGTGTAGTCCAACTGATTCCAGAATGAATTACTCTGATCTGGTTCTTTTTAGTGAATCAAAAACATATAGCACAACCAGTGTAGTTCAACTCCCGGATGATTCAGAATGTTTTGAATTAATAAGTTATTTTCAGTAATTTAAAACAGTGCAGCCAATGTAGTCCAACCAGTTCCTGAACAAATTATTCTTAAAAAAAAACAAAAACGTGATTCTCAAATAAATTATTCTTATGAGTCAGTTCTTTTTTATGAATCAAAAATATACAGCGCAATCAGTGTAGCCCAATCAATTCCTGAACAAATGATTCTTATAAATCATACTTTTAGTAAATCAAAACTATAGTGCAATCAATGTAGTCCAGACAATTCCTGAATGAATAATTCTTATAAGCCGGTTTGTTTTAGTGATTCTTATCACTCAGTTGTTATTAGAGAAACAAAAACATACAGCACAACCAATTTAGCCCCATCTATTCCTGAACAATTCTTACAAATCAGTTCTTTTTAGCAAATCAAAACATAACACAACCAATGTAGTCCAAACAATTCCTGAGCTAATGATCCTTACAAGCCATTTGTTTAAGTGAATAAAAAAACATGCAGCACAACCAGTGCAGTCCAACCGATTCCCAACTGAATGATTCTTATGAGCCAGTTCTTATAAGTGAATCAAAATCAAAGCAGTTCAACCAACTCCCAAACAAATGATTTTTTACGTTAAGTCAAACACATACATTTTACATTTGTACATTTATGTTACACATATTTATTACCTAAATTATATCTACACTTTCTTTCCCAAATATTTCTTTCTCAAAAGTACAAAAAAAAAAGTTGGGAACCATAAGGGAACCTCAATTGCACAGCGGAACCGCTAGCTAGCTGAATAAAAACACATTTGATATAATATGTGTGATTATTCAGATAACAACATCTTCTCCATCACAGCACACTTTTGTGTTCTCACCAGGCAGGAAAAGGAGTCGTTCATGCGGTGCACGAGTGTGTGTTTCTGCAGGATGAAGAACAGGCTGGCGTGGTCGAAGTTGCAGGGCATGGCAGAGATGAGCTCCTCCACTCCCTGTCTCTGAGTCTTCTCCAGACCTGTTTCAGAAATACACACAGTCAGAAATATGGCACGCGCTGGCATACGGGACCATTTTGTGCTGGAAATCCCATCCCCACCATGAGAGATGGCCAGTTAATGCCTGTTTGTGCTGTAAATACATGAAGACATCAATTAGGGCAAATGAAACACATTTCATTATTTTCAAAATCATCTTTGATAGCATTCCCAGCTTCATATAAAAGGGTAAATATATATTATGAACAATTTTTTATGTACTACTACAGCTATTCAAATGAAGCCACCGTGGCAGAACATAAGTGTGGTTCACACCTTGAAACGCTGTGTAAAAGTCAGAAATCTGTGTTTGGTTACACATTCTCCATCTTCGCACACAGTGTTTGTATTTCACCTCTTTTGGCCAAAGCTATGCTGTGAAACTCCACATTTCTGCTGCAAAAACTGGCAGGCGCTCTGAAACGTTAGGGAAGCGTGGCTGTAAACTGCTGTAAAATATTAGCACTTTGTCCACATGCCCACATAAATATCGGTACCAAAGTGCTCTAATTTACCAATCGAACACCTCTCGCATTCAAACCAGCATTCAGCCTTTTAAAATAAAGGCCAGGTCTGGCTAAAAAACACTCGGTGCCCTTCGCGAAGCCTTGACGGGCTGAATGTTCTGATCTTTAGCGCATTAAACGGTTAAAACGTCGATGTGTGGAAACAGAATATAAACAATAATGTGTGACTTCAAAGCACTTAAAGCAATTTTTCGGTGGCTGGTGAAGACAGGGGTGTTGTATAAAAGTGATGTCACTCATTCAGACTGCGCTGATTGAGTCTCGACCTTGAGTAAAAGGAGCGCACCTTTGTGAGAGCGCTGTAATTAGGACGAACGCGGGCACACGTTTATCCAACGGTCTCTTCCGTACACATTTAGACTTCCTGACACGGCTTGGGCAGAGAGGAACGGGGGGAAATTGAATGTGGGAGGGGAAGAAAAAAAAACAAAAATGCTGACATGTTCGGCATGATGCAAAGAGGCCGAGGGGTCAGGGCAAGTCAGAGAAAGAGGGAGCCGAGAGAAAGACGCGAGGCAGAAAAAGCAAGAGAAAGCACTAAAAGTGTGCCCAAGTTCATTTCCAGTCCTTTCACAAACGTCTTCAAAATGGGCTAATGGGAGGTCTGTGAAAAGCCGAACACTCGCTGGCGGCGTGTTGAGAGCCCACATATGCGGAGCGAAGGCCTTCGCTTCTTAAGGACCACAAAAGACCAAGGCTTTTGAGACACATCTCCTGACGCCTCCATGGCCAGCGGCACCTTCTTGAGACGAGCATTAGTGATTGCTTTTATTAACACTGCCATTTCTGGCATGCCAATGACTTGGTATTGATGGTGAAAAGCCCCGTTCTTGCCTGGAAGCAGTGTGGGCATTTGTTGGTTCCCCCCAAAACATCACTTGTTGGTGTGCGCAGAAGTACGATCTCCCAATCGGCAAGAGTCGGCCCATTGTCTGTTCTTTTAATTCGATGTAGGTCATTTTACATTCATTACATCGAGGGAGACGTGATAGATAGAAAAGAGTCAAAGCGAGGCGTGGTATTGATCCACATTGCGAGTCTGACGGATCGGGTTTGACAGGAGCAGCACATTGATCCGTGTCAACTTTAAGTTACCGCTATTATCCATGGACAAGCGGACGGAGTCAGTGCGGAGGGGGTGCGTCGTCTTTAATCCCAGCTGAAGGGGCTTCCTGGTCCGGGAGAGGCAGGCGGTCACGCCAGCAGTCACATCCATGTGACATCTCTCGACAAGGTGGACGGGAGCTTTATGACAGGTATCAACATGGCAGCGGGGGCGATATCGCAGGTACGGCCCGGCGGGTCGCTTCAAGTGAAACCAGCCGGAGTCGGAAAGACTAATGAGGCAGGACAGGACATCGGTGTTCCTTCAGAATATGAAACCCGAGCCTTTGACGAGAAACACCGATCTGGCTATGAGAGGACGCCGGTTAGTGTTGAGGATAAGGCGGTGAGACAGATCTGTGCGAATCAATCAATGTCCGGACGAGTTAATAACTTCATCCACTCGCCGAAACGTGGCGGATTTTGTTAACAGGCATCAAATGGGACTGGATTTTGGGGTTTTAGGTGAATTGTTCTGGATTCATTTAGTGGCGTTTTGAAATTCGCTTGACAAAATTCAATCTGTAAGAAGTATTTCTGAAAGAATGCCTGACCTTTTAATTGGCCGCATACCACGGTTTATCAGTGGCTGCGATGATATTCGAGACATTCATGCTGTTTTCTTGATCCGACAGGCAATGAGGAACTTTTCCATGCTCTTTCCATGTTCGTTGTCGTTAAAATTCGCCATAATTCGAGGTGGCTTTTGTATTGAACCTTGGAGGTATGAAAAGATGTATCAAAAAATGATTGTGTATGAGGTCCAGTAAGACAAGAGGAAAGAGACCTTGAAAAATGTTTTATGAAAGTCAAATGGCGGCGCTTGTGAAGTCGAGTGCCAGCGCATGCACATTATTAACTCATAGAAGCCAGTCTTTATGTTTACAATCACCATCAATGCTCAAAAAAGCAGCTTTATAGTCATTTCATATATACGACCAGATTTATAAACCGAAATGCTAGTTTTAAGCCATGTTCCTCAGCTTTTACGTAAGGTTCTGCGCTAAATGAATGCCCTGTAGCTCTCAGAACGGCTCTTCAGAAGCGATAATGACATAAACCTCATTCGGCTCACTCTCTGTTTGTTGAAAGTGAGCAAACTGTAGCATTTCAGTTGTGTAAGTGTTCCTCCTTTCACTCAGCAGCAGTATTTGGGTTATTCAAGCCCCCCGCTGGCATTTGTTTAGACTGTGTCTGTGCTGCGGCCCAATGGATCGATGGCTGGCCACCACAACCTTCAATTTTTGAAGTCCATTCAAGAGGGGACAGCTGAAGTGAGTGGCAGAAAAAGAGCCCACCTTCTCTTCGTTTTTACAGATTTGTTTGGCAACCTTTGAAGGTGTTAGGTTTGAGCATTAAAAAAAAACATTGACTTGTGTATGAAATCAAGAAGAACACAATGCATTGCAATATTATTCAAAAACGCTTAGTTATTAGGATCATATTAGTACCTATAAGATGGATAAAAGATACATACTGAGTAAGGACACAGGGGCATCTTTTTGTGCATTCCCTCCTCTGCAGTTCTGCTGGTTCTGGGCGGGCGCTACTGGTTTATAGGATTGGCCTGTGGCGCGGTACATGGCCTGGACCCAAAGAGCGCGGTCCTGATCGTCATTGCTGGCGAATACCACCAGATCGCCTTCTCGGACAGCACTGAAGAAGGCTCTGCCTCCCTGAAGACCTGCAGAGATGTTGTTTTAGCAAATTAATCCAAATCAGTCAATTCAATTCACTTTTTACATTTCCTACAATCACCCAAATTATTTGCACAGAATTGTCTCACATAAAGAATGGTCTGCTGTTGAGATTAATACCTTCAAGTTTATAAGATTATAAATATAAATAAAAAGAATATATTTATAATTTAAATTTTTATTAGTGCTGTCAAACGATTAATCGCGATTAATTGCATCCAAAATAAAAGTTTTTGTTTACATAATATATGTATGTGTGCTTTGTATATTTATTACGCATATATAAATACACACACATGCATGTATACATTTCAGAAAGATATGTTATGTTTATATATTAAATATATTTATTTAT
>NW_015640043.1:317301-340558 GCF_001515625.1 Sinocyclocheilus rhinocerous
GCATATATTATGTAAACAAAAACTTTTATTTTGTATGCGATTAATCGTGTGTGTATATATATATATATATATATTACATTTATTAAATATACTTGTTATTAGTTTTATAAATAATCGAAAATAAAAAAAGTATAATTTACAACAAATTATAGGTATTCATAATACATTTAATATTTATATGTATTAAATATACATGACAATGTATACTTTATAACATATATAAAAACTTTTAAAATATTAGAATATTATGAATCTTCATATTTTATTCCCATGTAATTTCGTTCTCTGTAATTGAATAGATTCTAGTTTTCAGAATATTTCATACCCACTTCATTTCAAGCTCATAACGTGTGCATCTCTTTCAAAAGCAGCAAATGCAAAATTCTAATTTTAAACAGGTCACTGAAATTCATGTGAACTATGATTATTCATCCTATTTTGAAATAAAATCTAAACGGCCACATGAGCATTTGACTGAGTTATAACCCATTAGTGTTGAAGTGTGAGTGTACCTGGCTGCGGATCGGAGTAATCTACCGTATACCCGTCCAACTGCATCAGCTCATGCGGCTCGGACTTCTTCTCCCGGTAACTGCACATGGCAAATGTGTACTGACTCACCTGAACAACAGGAAAGAGAGGAGATCATCTTAACACAATCACGATTTTTGTCCTAAATTGTAAAAAAAAAAAAAATTCTATATTTGTGTGATATACATAGCTCAAAAATGTGTGTAAATTATGTCATAAATACAGTACAAATACAGGTAACACCAAATGAAAACAAGGAATTTTTACATTTTATGCAAGGATTTATTGTGGTACTTTACTCAAATTTACCAATTAAAAATAATTATGTCCCAATGTCCTCTGACTGGTCAGCCATATTTTATGTTATGTTATTTTTATTGATTTATTTGTGTGTGTATGTGTTATTAAATTAAACAAGAGAACCAGCTGATTCATATGATACCACTTCTGTCATTTTACATTCAACATGTTTGCAAATCAAATTATAAACCATTCCTTAAAACTGTATTTTTTTTTGTAAAATATTTAACACAAAAATAATGCCGTTATCTCAGAAGGCTAGTAGTCAGGAGGATAGTAATTTGTTTATTTATTTAATTAAACTGATAATCAACACTCTTTTACGCAAATAAATACAAAAAAAAAACTAGTTTTCCTTCAGAAAAACAACAAAAAACACAACTGCAAACACAAAATGCATGCAACGTTCAAAAATTCTAAGAATTTGTTTGCTGTTGCTGCTGCTGAAAAATAAATATGTATAATGATTTTTGACAAAAATCAAATTAAATTACATTTATATATAGAGTTGTAATTAGGAAATCTGCTCACCTGAACAAGCACAAAATATCTCCTCTTCCATCGCTTCCAGACTCTCTGGCCTAAGGCGTAAAGATACCTACAGAGAAAAAAATACATTATGATGAGTGTCATGGATTAATCAAATCGACAGCTGAAATGTCCCTTGATATTTTCATTTACAGACATGATTAAAAAAATAATCCTGTTAAAATATAACACCACATTCATGAAGCCATATAGGAAGTTTATGGACTTTAGTTGCTGTCATTCATTAATTCCTCAAGCGCCTGAATTCTGTCATGTCCACTCAATGACAGAGAGGGAAAAAACATCTTAGGCTATTGATTAAGCACACATTCTTAGAAATGTAACAAAAAAAAGGATGTGTGCAGAAATATGGGTGAGGTGAAATCAATTCCTCATAAATGGACACACAGTGCCTGTGGGGAAAAAAGCTCCAGTCAAGGTTGAGGGAGCAATGAGTGCATGGAAGCGGGCCAATCTGGGTTAACATGTGGCAGAGGTAATCATCCACTTGTGAAAGTGATTTTCAGCTCACTCTCCGACACCTTTCTGATACACATGATCCCATTTTGATGGCAACAATGGCCGGCTAACGGCAGGCAAGACGACCTCCGGGTGAATGGGCGCGTCGCAGGCACTTTCCAGCCGACTTCAGCTCAATCTGAACCGGAATAATAATAATAATAATAACGATAACAATAATTTTCTGAAGATAAACAACATTTGTTTGATTATAATAAAAGCCTTTATGGTTTCTTGCAAGTAGGCTAGTTTAGGTGGAAACGCAAATGCTGAATCTGAAGAGTCGCAATAATCGCATTTTAAAATGTTTGATATGATTAATTCAGAAATACATGTAATATTTCATTCCAGGAAAAAAACGAATTCTCAGAAAATGTGATAGGTACATATTACAAATCATAATAGCCTAAATCATAACACTGGCTAAATAAAACATCCTTAGGTCCCTGAAATATGGAGTCAGACTCATTCTCTTAAGCTACTATGGTTTATTATTTTTTCTAACCTACACAGTAAAAAGCACTCAACCTTTTTGCATAAATACTTAATTTACAAATAACCTGTTCTTCTCAGCGTTCGTTAACATCCCGGAAAAGTCAATAGGTTTATCACTCAGATAAATTGCATGATGCAAGTTTATGATACTGTATTGAGCTTTTAAACACAATACAAATGTTAACCTAACAATTTATGTCAATATGAATGTAAAATGTAAAATTAAACACATTAAGAGATCACTTTGAAAAAAAAGTGGCAATAGATGTTAATGTAAGTGGATATTACAATGGTTGCAGTGCCCCCATGTGGTTTTAAGGCAGTATTGCAGAAAACATTTTTCATTGGGCCTTATTTATGAAACACAAGCAGAACTGATTTCTCTGTAGATTTAAAATAATGGTATTTTTAAACTGGGATTCAGTTTAGTGCCTTATGTAAAAACTGATTCACAAATGATTTGCTTAGAAATGTGTTATTGAATTTTTCAGTACATCGTTCCTTTGCTCTTAAACCAGTATTGTTATTGTTAACTAAAAGTAAATCTATTTAAAACAAAATTTAATTAAATAAATAGATGAAAAATGTAAAGGAAAATTAGAAATTCTGCCTTGGCAACTTACTTAAAGAAATATTTTTAAGTACTAAAATTACAGTAATAAAACTAAAACTGAAATATAAATTATGCAGGAAAGAAATCTTTAAAAATTTTTTTTACAAAAGCACATACAATTACTAAAACTAAAATTAAAATGAAAACTGAAAATATAAAAATGCAAGCCAATTCAAAACATTAATACATACTATAACTGTAGATAAATAATACTAAAACGCTGTATTAAACTCCCATTACATTGTCATATTGTTCTGTCTTTTAGTATAGGTAGTATAAAATATTGCATGCAATAACACAAATCAATGAGTCATGAATGCAATGTGTGGCTGTAACCGAAGGGTGAGGTTAAAAGAGATTTTTAAAATGCAAACGTGTAAAAAGGGCTTTAATGTGTGCCCTGGCCCTCAAACGAAAGAGGACAAAGATGGTTTTAAAGGGACACAAAAAGAATTAAAAATGGACCATGGGAGAGAAATTAAGAGCCAGTGAGCATAAGTGAGACAGAGACAGACTGTGATCAGACTCGAGCTGGCAGCTCTCTCTCTCAGGGCCATGGTGGGGTCACTCCACAAAACTGAATGGCTCCCAATTCTTCAGTCGCTCTGCTGATAAACAGATGGCTTCTTTTAATGGGGTGCAATCAACCTGAAAATCTCCCCACCGATCGTTCTCTCTCTCTCTTCCCATGCACTGGGACAGTCATCAGGTGTTTGTTTTCGTGGATGTGTGTGGGTATATGAGTAATTGGACAAAACCTAAGACTAAAATGGTATGATTTTGGTCTTACAAATCTCAAATGAGTATCATAAGACCAAAAAGCATCATGAATTTCAGCCTGTTCCTCACACAAATGTGGCTTTAGAAGATTTGGAATATGCTGCACGAGTCAAATGGTGCATATTCTGGTCCTCCTGGGAAGTTTGTATTTACGAGTTGGGAAATCGTAATTACGACGTCAGATGCGTTCAAGTCACTTTGGTCAGATGGAAATGTAACTTTCCTACAATAAATTTCTTCAATGTTTTTAAACTCTACTTATAAAATGGATAGTTCCGGTCCTTGAATCTGATTGGCTGAGCTACGGTCGAAGCTGTTGTAAATTACTCTACAAACATACACCTTTGTTTACTTCTGTGTGTTGCTCAGCAACCACTTTGTTGAACTTTGAAGAATACTGTTTTTATTTATATCATTACACTTTATTTGCTCTGTTTTATTGTGTGAAACCTTACTACGTATATGGAATAACCGTTTTATAACAGCTAAGGGGGTTTTAGGCACTCCGCTTCGCGTCACCTTAGCTGTTATAAATTCACTGTAAACCACGGCTTCTTGGGGCTTATTGCTTTATTTTACAAAATGATTAATAACGAATGTACACTGATTTTTTGTTTTATGTTTTCATTCACGTTTTGAAAGTGCTGCAAACTGAATTGTTATTTCATAGTACATACATATTCCATAGAAATTGTACAGTCAAAATACTAATGTATTTTTGCACGCAATTCACATATTTTATTGTAAATGAAAAAAGGTCATTAATTACAACGAATTTACAATCAATACAGACACTGTATCCATTTTATCCAACATCTTTTCTTGTTGACAGGCTTCCAACTTGCAAACCCTGGGCTTAAAGAAAGGTAAGAATTTCTTACTCATAATTACAACTTTTTGGTGGCATTCATGTACAGTAAATATGATCTTTCTGACATATTTATAAGTCGAAAAGTTGTTATTACAACTAGTTGCATTTAAGTCACTGCGGTCGGAGCGAGATGGAGATGTAACTTTTCAACAAAAATCAATATTTACAAATTACTTTTTATTTGCTTTTTATATTTCATCATTTACTACAAAATTATGAATAAAGAATGCTCATCAGGTGTTTTTTTATTTTTATTTTTTTCAATTTATTAATGTGTTGTAATTTTAATCATATATTCTATCATAATTGTACAATACTATCGTATTTTGGTTATTTTGGTAACACTTTACAATAAGGTTTCCTTTGTTAACATTAGTTGACTAAAGTAGTTAACAGGAACTAATGAAAATACTTCTAATATTAGTTAATGTTAATTTCGACATTGTATCTGTTAATATTAGTTAATGGACTTCAACTAACATGAACAATGTATTTTTATTAATTAACATGAACAAGGATTAATACATACTGTAGAAAATGTCTTGCTCATTGTTAGTTACTGTTAGTTAATGCATTAACTAATGTTAACAAATTAACCATTAAAAAGACACTTGTATCCATTGCATCCGACTTGTTTAATATACGTCATAAACTCTGAACCTCAGGGCTTAAAGGAACACTCCACTATTTTTGAAAATAGGCTCATTTTCCAACTCCCCTAGAGTTAAACAGTTGAGTTTTACCGTTTTCGAATCCATTCAGCTGATCTCCGGGTCCGGCGGTAGCACTTTTAGCTGTAGCTTAGCATAGATCATTGAATCTGATTAGACCGTTAGCATCTCGCTCAAAAATGACCAAAGAGTTTCTATATTTTTCCTATTTAAAACTTGACTCTTCTGTAGTAACCGTGTACTAAGACCGACTGAAAATGAAAAGTCGCAATGATATTACGCAGCGCCTGAAAATAGGCTTATTGGAAGTTACCTAGCTGGGACTATTTTTAGGCACTGCGTAATATCATTGCGCCTGCTGCACCCATGGTACGGCAGCAAAGTTCCTTGATTATTACGCCGGAATGAGAGTATAGTTCCTAGCCATATCAGCTTAGAAAATCGCAACTTTTCATTTTCCGTCAGTCTTAGTACACGATGTAACTACAGAAGAGTCAAGTTTTAAATAGGAAAAATATAGAAACTCTTTGGTCATTTTTGAGCGAGATGCTAACAGTCTAATCAGATTCAATGATCTATGCTAAGCTACATTCGGTTGAATGGATTCGAAAACGATAAAACTCAACTGTTTAACTCTAGGAGAGTTGGAAAATGAGCCTATTTTCAAAAATAGTGGAGTGTTCCTTTAAAGAAAGTTTAGATTGTTATGAATTGTGGTGGCATTCATGTGCGTTCAACTCGGAAATGTGATCTTTCCGACATGACTTGAATGCACCAAATGACTATTTTCAAATATTATTCATTAAAAATATTGTCTGAAGGGTCTTATGAAAAACAAAAACAGGAGTGAGAAAATAAAAACAGAATTTTTATTTTAGGGCTAATAAATAAATGTTTCAGCACATCTGTGTGAGAACGGTGAGTAAGTTTGTGTCTGTCTGAGCGCGTAAGTGGTCCTCTGCAATGTCTTGTGAGGTCCGTTAAAAAGGTAATTCCAGGTTGAAGAGGCTTCTGCCAATTAGAGCAGGACTCTCAGGGAGCTGCTCTATAAAGGAATCGCACAGGGCCTCTGTGTAATTAGCAGGCTGATGGCAGTGATGTGACCCCTGACCTCGCCCCGCTGAGGGAGGCACCCCAGCAGCTGGTCCCGCACATCTTCACTGCTGCTACTCACTTTTGGAAACTATGGCATTTACTGACAGGGCTCATTCTGGATTAGTAAATACAGACAGTCAGAAGGATCTGTAATCCGTTTTTCCTCCCTTGTTATTTTATTGCTTTAACAAATACCAAATCTGAATTCTTTACCAGCAAATAAAAAAAAAGCTTATGTTATAATGCTTTCTTTTAAATATTTTATTTACTTGTTTAATGGTGCCAGATTTTTATTTAATGTTTTTAATTTTGCTATTTTTTTTAATGTTTGCTATTTACTTTTTAATTTGTAATGTGTTTTACTCCCTTGTAATTTTGTTGCTTTTAAACATACCAAAACTGAATTCTTGAACAGCAAATTAAAAATAAATACACTTTTTTTTAAATTTTCTTAAGTTTTTGTTTACTTATGTTTAATATTGGCAAACTTTTATTTAACATTTTTTAATGTTGCCATTTATTTGAATGTTCAATATTTAATTTGTAATGTGTTTTCATCTCTTGTAATTTTGCTTAGAAAATACCAGAAAATACCAAATCTATATTCTTTGATCAGCAAATTAATTTAATAAATGTTATTGATTTGTATACATTTAATAATAAAAAAAAGGTTTTAATTGTTATAAAATTCAATTGTTATAAAATTTTTATTTAATGTTATTTAATGCTGCTATTTATTTGAATGGTCATTTTTTTATTTGTTTTTTTATTATAAAAATATTTTTTAAATGAACAAATAAATAAACAAAGAAATAAATCAATAAGAGATGTAATATATAGAGCCAGTGTTTCCTGAGGGGCTCCTGGAAGTCCAAGGAAATGTAATGTGTCAAATGAGGAGACTCGCAAGAATAATAAATGAACACAAGGTGGCACTAAAACCACAATTTTTCCAATGCACCTCATTCATTTAAACTTACAGTACTTCTTGCTGAATGGGGTGTTTTTTTTCCTTATAAGAAAAAAAACCATTCAATCAAATGCTAACCAAATTTGATATATAATCTACACACACACTGACACATACCATTACCATCATTACAAGTTCACTTTAAGACTTACATATTTATTCTATATTTATATAATAATTAAATGATTATTTCTGTGAGAAATGACCAGTATATTATTCAATAAAACTAATTTATCCATGGAATTTCTATTTGTAGTTTTAATTTGTGCATTGTTTTTTTTTTTTCTCATGGCTTATATAACAACACATGAGGACGTTCAGATCCTGGAGGTCAGGTTGTGAGCATCATTACAGACGTACCCGCTGTGCTTCATGTTGGGGGGTTTGTCCATGCGAACTACCAGTTTGATTTTCAGATCCACGTCTTGGCTGTTCTTAGGCACTACCATCTTGTGCAACTCTGCCGCTTTGGGCCCGTTTGTGGTGGGGTGAAGGACCACCTGGACAGAACGAGAGAAAGTAAGAGAGAAACACATTATTAGGACCGATACACCTGGATGGGCAGCTGGAGAGATAGGCGTGAAAGAGATGATTGGAGACAAGAGAAAAAGAGGGTTAGACTGATGAACGGAGCGAGACGGCAAGAGAAAATAGATGGAGGAGGTGCAGTCTGTTTGGTGCGAGTCTCTAATGGGGAGTCTCCATCTGTTACTCTGGGAGCGGGAGCCCTAATGACTAGAGATTTCCTCGCTTGTAGCTCACTTTCCCCTCGCACACATACAAACACATGTGTACGCACATCAAGGTTCACACACTGTGTGCAGAACATCTGTTCCTGTAACATCAGCCAATAATTGAGCACATTGTGCAGATCGAACGCAGAGGAGGTTTGATGTAAACCTCAGCGGTGGACGAAAGGACAGACTCTCATCTCACCCTTCCCAGCTCTTTGTCCTCCAGAGCCAGGACTCCAGTGCTTTCAGTGAAGAGTTTGACTTTGACCGCTGGCAGGGGGTGTGTGGTGGTGAAATCTCCTTGTGTGCCCCACCTGTAGCAGAAGAAAACAAATCAGCCGTCACAATAGGAGACTTCATTTTGCATTCACCACTTCCCCAGATTCATGATGAAGTGCCTGCTGAATATTTCCTGTCTTTGTTTGATCAAATTAGTGTGTGGGATGGTAAAGTATCTATTTGCTTTTGTAAGACTTTGCTTTTGTTGTCTTGTGTTTGTTCTTTTTTTTTAGTATTATTAAACACTATTTATAAAGCTCAAATTAAACGCACAAAACGTCTTGTTTTATATTTATATTTCGGTCTCAAAATTAATCTATAGCCTATGTAACTACTTGAGGGGTGGGCTGAAGTTTGAAGCCTTACTCTTAAAGCAAGAAAATTAGACTTTACTCCAAAAGCTACAGTATATGACTCAAAAAAAAAAAAAAAAAAAGGCTCCAAAAGTAAAACATAAAAACTAATTTTGACTCCAAACAAGAATTCAGTTTTGGTTCAAAAACAAGCCAATAAAACATGACTTGACTCCAAAAACAAGACAAAAAAAAAAAAATGTAACTCCAAAAAACAAGACATGACTCCAAACACAAGACTTAAAACTTGACTTGACTTCAAGACAAAAGACATAAAAAAACAATTTTGACTTCAAAAGAAAGACTTCACTCTAAAAGCATGAGCTAAAACACAGCTTGACTTCAAAAACAAGCCTTTAAAACATGACTTGACTCTTCAAGCACATCAAGGACATAAAAACATATTCTGACTAAAAAAACAAAAAAAAAAACAAGAATTGAATTGAATACAGAAGCAAAACTAAAAACATGACCTGACTTCAAAAACAAGGCTTAAAACTCAACTCTGACTCCAAAAGCAAGACAAAAAAACAACACATTTTTACTCCCCTCCACCCAAAAAACATGTAAAAACACAACTTGAATAAAAAACAAAAACAAATTCTGACTCCAAAACTAGACACAAGACACAAAAGTCAATTTTTGACCTAGAAAATTTGACAAAAAAAAAATGACTCCAAAAACAAAACTTTAAAACATGGCTTGACTCTAAAAACATGACTTAAAAACAAATATTGACTCTAAAAGCAAGTCTGTCAGGGAAGTTGGTAAAGCATGACTGAGTCGATTTTATGTATGGCATGCTTGCATATCAGGCTGTCAGTGTACGTCTGTGTGTGAGTTTCTGAGATGGGATCACTACAAAAAAAAAATATTATAATTACGATATATATATATATATATATATATACAGTGGTGTGAAAAAGTGTTGGCCCCCTTCCTGATTTCTTATTTTTTTGTTTGTTTGTCACACTTTAATGTTTTAGATCATCAAACAAATTTAAATATTAGTAAAAGATAACACAAGTGAATTTAAATTAGTTTGATGATCTGAAACATTAAAGTGTGACAAACATGCAAAAAAATAAGAAATCAGGAAGGGGGCCAACACTTTTTCACACCACTGTATATATATATATAGAGCTGAGTAAACACAGCAACATAATCAAACTAACTCTCTCTCTCTCAAGCGGGCCAACAGTTGCTTGTGGCAAATTGACTGTAGGAGTCGGCTCCCACATCTAATTCAGTTCTTCTGCTTTCTAAAGCAATAAACCCCAGACAGTTTTTGAATGTCATATGGCAAGCCAAGCATGTTTCCTCTATAGTATAAGCACTAAAACGAGGTAACTGTACAGTATGTACACTTGGCTGAGCTGATAACATATGAGATCTGTACAAACTGATGAAGAAGGTACATGCTTCAGCAGAACAAAAGCTGGAACCAATGAATCTCTTGAATCAATTTAATCAATAAATTCCTAAATTCCTGTGTGATTCAGCACACAGACACACTCGCACATCTTTTAACAGTTAGTCTAGACTGCGTCTACAACAAACACTGAGTCACAATGCTGAATCACTGTCTGGCTATACCTTCTTTGGTGTCTGAGCCTCTGTGTGAATCCTGGCTAGGTGTCCATCAGCCTTATGATGTTACCAAGGAGGTGTGCAATATCTGAAGATCCGATAGCATTCCCATTCATCTCAATGGGCTTTAGTCAGAATACAAGACGTCAATGGAGAAAGATGCTCTTTGCAGCCAGTTACAGGATCTACCAGCAGGGGGACTCATGGTAACCAGCCAAACCTTGATCCCTTGAGGTCGACACACCAAACTGGCAATGAAGAACTAGTGGTGACGAAAGCCAACTGTGTTGTCACCTCGCATGTGCCTGGGCTAAAAATTCACGCTTGAACACACTACAAAGACTAGATGCAAAACACGTTTTGCACCTGCATGAGAGGAAATAACTGTCTAGCAGCAGGTGGCAATAGTCTATATTCGTTATTCAAAAAGAGAAACCGAAATCAGGACTGCGGAACTACAAACCGCAAACAAAGCAGGACTTTCTTACTATTTCTTACCATCTTTCAAGAGCAAGTGTTTTGTGTATCCCGCGTTGAACACCCCGAGAACACAAAAAAAAGATTGGGGATGTACTGCTGTGTTACAGTGGAAAAAAATAATTTTAACTACTGATTCTTTGCAGCCTAATCCTTTGGAAGTGAAAATAAAATGAATTTACTTTCACAGCGTAGGACACAGTGTCTTCACATGATGTTTACCACACGAAAAAGCTACAGTGTTTGAGGGCGGGTCAGGTTGTTTCCGGCCGGCCAACGTAGAACAACGTAGAACATTATGCAAATGTGTTACCTCATGCCGTGTAGCTGTCACAGAAGTAGGATTCAAATTACTGACGACTTGTTTAGGCTGTTCAGAGTTGATTCTTTGATTTGGAGAGACAATAACTTTATCATGCACTTTCGGCTTTACAACTTTGCAGATCATTTACATTCACATACAGCTACAAACTGCATGATAGGCAATTTTCAAGACACAGTGTCTTCACATGATGTTTACCACACGAAAAAGCTACAGTGTTTGAGGGCGGGTCAGGTTGTTTCCGGCCGGCCAACGTAGAACATTATGCAAATGTGTTACCTCATGCCGTGTAGCTGTCACAGAAGTAGGATTCAAATTACTGACGACTTGTTTAGGCTGTTCAGAGTTGATTCTTTGATTTGGAGAGACAATAACTTTATCATGCACTTTCGGCTTTACAACTTTGCAGATCATTTACATTCACATACAGCTACAAACTGCATGATAGGCAATTTTCAAAATGGCATAATGGACCTTTTTTTTTTTTTTACATTTCTGGGTCATCATAGTTGGGTTAACTTGAAGAGCATTGAATGGGAGAGTACCACAAATATATATTTTTGCATTCCCATTTGCTCAAATAGCAAACGAAAAACTCCACGATAGTGTTTTCGTGACTTTCAATAAAAGGAAAAAATTGAGGGAGACTGATAACGGCAGTCAGAAGAGAGAACGATGTCAAATTTACTGTCCCTCCCATAGACGCTGCATTAGAAACCCCCTTGCATTAGCGTAAACTGTTTTTTTTTTTGTAATTTGACGCAAAGGTGATATAATACAAAGAATAGTGTTATAAATGTACATACATTTAAAAAAAAAAAATACAAATATGCAAAACTTTCGAGGATTTACGATGCTGATGACCGTTAAACGCGTCATCACAGTCTTGTGAAAAGGGTCCATAGGGGCACTTTAATAGTCACAGAGGTAAAACTGTCCATCATACACTAAATGACTGAGGATCACACACTACCAGACTTTCAAGTTGTTCCGATCACAACAAAGTCACGCAGAAAGGTGCATCTTGTTGCTAGGAGACGTGTGACAAATGAAAACAATGTGTGTTCTAAAATCGGCTCAAAATATCCAACATGTTTGATATCCTCCGACTGTATTGAATTAAAGCTAAAAAAAGCTAAAAGAAAGCTTCGTCTGAAGCAAAAAAAAAAAAAAATCAGAGTCAGTGACCATCGTACTCTATGTGATTTTCTATTAAATCTATCAACTCAAATCGGCAGGCTGGCTCTGATTTTCGGCAACTAGCGTCGTCTTATCCAAACTGTAAATCGGGGGAAAATAGGGGCAAAAATCGTGTTGTGTATTTCAGCCTTTAGATGCTCAGGTAAGATGATGTAAAACTTGAGCAGCTTTCTCTGTGTGTGTCCTCTTTACTTTGTTATTTACTCGCTTTCAAATGCTTTTCTCGATTTTTTTTTCGTTAACTGGCTCGTTAAGCTGAACAGCCAATCAGAGTGATCTATCTCACCGACTGCCTGACGCAATTCAACATGCACAATCGGCCAAATAGCAGGTGACAGGCTCCGACTAGTGCTGTCATTGCGGAATACACCACAAAATCTGAGTTGAAAATTGTTTTCATTTTTTTGGAGCCATTTCGTCCTTCCGGTTGAAACTACTTCAAGGAAAGTGATGTATATGCGTTAATTTGGAGTGGTGATTGGCTGCTGTGGCTGGAGAGTACGAATCTACGTCATCAGTTTTCAGAGCTTTTCTCAGTATTATTCATGAGAACGTACCCTTATGCTCCAATCACTGTGCTGTATTATGCATGAGGTCGTATTACAGCAGAGAATATAAAATCTCATGAAAGAGCTTCCGTGCTGTCAGTTCACCACTGTAAACATGACCGTGAACATATTTAATCTTCTCTTGTGCTCTAAACATGAACCAGCACCGTCTAAGCGTACATATCACGTCTTCTTCAAAAGAAATATGTGTAAGTAAGGGCACTGATACAGCGGTATGTCATATCATGAAAGCGATGACACAACAGATTATTGTGATACACAGCAAACAATGATATAGACCGAAAATCCAAAGAAGAGTAAAAAAAAAAAAAAAGAAGTAACTATGCCTTTTTTCTTTCTGTTTTAAACTGATGTGTGTCATTTGTTCAGACACTTTAGTACGGGATAATGTGAAAATATTACAACTTTTAAATGTTCCTTCTTCATTTTTCATATAGACCAATATCTCTGCTGATTTGCTCATTTTTAAATAATTAATCAAAACATTTCTATTTGATTTGTTCATGAGAGTTGTTTGTAGTCTCTAATGATAAGATTTCTTGAGAGTTCGTTGTCATTATTATTATATTTTTAAAAATACATCAAGTTGGCCCCTATCTCCGTTGTTGTTTATTTTCTCTCGTTCTCTGCTCATATTTTAATATTCATTTGTCTGTATAATGTGTGTTGTAGGTCTGTGTTTCATTGGTTGTTTTCTCCCCTCTTCCCACCCTCTACACTCCCACATTTCCACAGCTTTGCACGCCCGTTTCTGGAGTCTTTTTCAATTCTAAAGTGTGAAAGACCAGTGCTAAACAGGGGTTTCATAACACTTTAAAACTTAGTTGAAACAACTCTAAATATAAACAAAAAACAGATAAATGTTAACAGAAGCCTCAGACCACGAGCATCGGAATAAATTGAATAAAACAGCAGATTGACTGAATTGCATCAATAAGCTCATGTTTCACCTGACAAACTTTAGACATATGATAATGTTGATCTTTACACTTGTTTACATTTCAAGAGAGAGAACATTATGTGAACAAATGACATGCGGATCTTCAATACAAACCCGATCTAAACAGCACACCACTTGTGTGCATCGCTCTGTGTTGTGCATGCCAAATAACATCAATCCTAATAAATAAATGCCATTTCTTTTGTTTTCTTTTTTGCTGCTTTTTTATTGCTCCTTAATCATTTAAAATTGGGTTTCTGAATGTCACTTTCATATAAAAATACCTATTAAATTTTTTCATGATTAGCCAAGTATTATATTTCAATGGAAACTTATTTTTACCATTAGTTACATGAGGCACACAACAACATCATTGAAGGTATTGAAGATATTTATGGAGAGGTTACAACCTTCATGTTACACTCTGCCTTAAGAACTAACAGTGCAACCAAATTAAGTACAGAGTTAGTAACAAACAAGCTAGTAGCTACTAAGCCCCTAGGTGTGAATTTCACGTCCCAATTAAAGTAAGAACGACTTACTTATGAACGGCTGGTGCAACCCTACCCAACACTGAATTTCAGCTACAGCTGTTGCCAGTGACACAGCCAGAAAAGATCCTTCAGTCTTCACTCTGACTGACATTGTCTAGAGCCCAAATCTGCCTTGGGGAGCTTCACCAGTGGATGGAAATTTTGGGAGGTCTGTGGATGTTACTGCGATAAAACTGACCTCTCACCACCTAGAGGCTGTCCGAACCCCCCAAAACATAGGGAGGACTATTTATTAAGCAAACTGTTACCAAGGCAACAAAACAACAGAGCTTAGCATCTAATAAAAGTTAGATTGCTAAGATTAGTTCAATGATGCAATACCTTATTCACATTTAAAAGGATTTTCTAAATTTACTCACATTTGTTTGCAACATGTTCATGTCGACAGAACCAGGCACTGACATTATTTGGGAATTATTTTATTTCATCTAAGAGTACTTCTGCAAGGAAAAACGAAGCAGCATTCAAAGTATTTAAAAAAAAATACAAGTATAAACACCTTAAAGAAAATGGGTTTCATTATGCTTTCATTTGCAGGTAATGTGCACAAAGCCAATAAAAGACTTATAAAAAATGTCTAACGCCTTACTATAATGCTTTGCTGCCTTCTCTGTAACCACATTTCCAGGAAATGACATCACTGGCCAGATTAAAGCGTAATTTTTATTTAATTCTAACATAATGCAATCACATATGTCTGACATATATTCGATAGGAGCTTTCACTTGCAATACTCATTACATTGAAGAAGTGGTCATATAAAAAAATAAAAATAAAATAAATAAATGATATTTTACCTCCTTTATAATTTTAGTCAATATTTGTATTGTATAGTATGCTTTTCATGATAGGCCCCTTTAACAAAAATGGTCACATGCACGAATCTTGGGATCCGCAAGATCTGGTTCCTCTGTGCTAATTAACATCATACTGTGAGGTCAAATGTGAGCGTTATCGGATTGAACCACATGATTTCCAGCAGGTGACGGCACAATAAACACACTGAAATCATCTCACACGGCACTGATTCACCTTGACGAGATTACAAGCGACATTTCAATCTCGAGTGTCTGCTGGAGAAAAATGGGAATAATAGCTGTCTTAGAAATGTAATATAAGAGGGAAAAAACCCACAACAATTGGCATCCTTAATATAAGTGCACAATACAAAGTTGCCAATACCATGCAAAGTTGTAGTTAAGAAATGTATTACAGAGGCCATAACAGGAGGAAGCAATTTGTCCCTTCACAACTACTCCTACTTCACAACTACTCCACAAACAACAAATATAAAACCAAATCAACTAAAACCAATACGATGAAATCCAAAAATGTGAGTGAGAAGTATTAATTGTCTATGTGTTGACTGGAATAACTAATCCACGCTCAGGTAAACAATGTTACATAAATCATATACAATCCAGTTTCTTCTAGGTTGTGTCTCAGTAAGCTCCTTGTTAGTTAGTACACTGGCGAGGGAGTCTACAATTTCTAGGGCTGTCCAATGGTCAGAATTATTTGTTTCCTACTAATTCCCAGAATGCACCTTAAACAGTAAACATCAACTATATCCACTAGCGGAAATGTTTTTCAGTCTTATTAAGTGTCGTGAGGATGAGTGCAAATGCAGATGTATGAACACAAAGCCTCATTCGTCTTTAAAAAGGATTTTGTCTCTAGTGATCTCTCATCTCTAACGTGCATTGAAGGAAAAAATGTTGCAAACTTTATAAAAACTACTGAAAACATGCAAGACATGCATATTTTGTAATAGCATCGAAATTTTTAACAGCTAAAACGAAGATTCGTGTTGCAGGTATACGAGTCGTCAGTGTCCCAATCTTTAGTGCATCAAGGCTTTTGATAGAGTCCAAATTCATAAGGTGCATGATTTTTGGATAGTTCTATGAACATTTGCAGTCAAAATCAAGTCATTTTAATAGGAATCCATGCGATCAGGAATTCTGCAGATTTTGGGTTCAAGTAGATTTAGCTAATTTGCTGCGTTGACCAACAGAAAGCTGCTTGGTTTGCAACTTTGCTGAAATTTCTCTAACGTGACTGCATCCATAGTTAAGTAGGGAGCACGAGACACATTCCTAATCAACACTAGGCTTGCCGCGATAGACGCTGCTGACGGTGATACCGGTGTTAAGCCGCAAGACCGGTTACGTCACTTGCCCACCGGGTCACCGACCCCCACCGTCGTTTTGAGTCACAACCCTAATCAACACGAGCAGAAAACCTACACAAACGCGATTCTAGATGACTGCGATTCCAATTATTACGTTTCCGAGCTCACGGTCTACTTAATAAATATTATAACTTTGACTTGCATCATTAGTGCAGATACGCTATGGACTCAAAGAGACCCAGAGATTCATTTAACATTACAAAACACACTGCAGCCATTCATTCTGGGTTCAGCCACATTTGCACTTCAGAGCTGCGCAGCTGGCATATTTTCAATGTGTCTGCAGTGTCAAAACAAGTCACTACGCTAATGGGGAGCTGATGAGATAAGAGCGAATACATGTTCAAGGTCTGAAGATAAAAAGCAAGTGTGAGTTGTTCCCAACAGATTAAAATAGAGCAGTGACCTTAAAAAGGTTAAAGAGATTGGCACGTTGCGTACATATCTAAATAAAAAAATATTACTGTATAGGAAATGCTTTTAATTAAAAACATAACTGAACATGCTGTTAACCTACAGTGACATTCACATATATGCTATTTTTAAGAAATGTAGGAACATTTTGTAGAATAAAATACTCTATATAAAGATGTCATCTATTAAACAAGTTCACCAGGGAGAGCCTTTACCAGACTCTAATGTGTGGTTTCAACCTTTTTCCACTTCAGAGCAAAAATAAAACAGTTAATGGTGAGATAAAGTTAATAAATAAAATAAGAAATAAAGAAATACATCTCACATTGTGACATTTACAAGATTTAAAAATACAATTATCAGAAATAATGCCACAACTATGCCACTATGATATATAAAGCTGTCCATCTTCATGTAGTCTTGTTTTTGACCTTTATTTTTCATTTATGGTATAATACTGGATATGATATTGGATTTTTGACTCTTTTTTTGGCCTTGCATGACCCTGTTTGAGGATTGACCTTTGGATTTGCTAACCTTACCTTCCAGTTTACCTTAATTTAAAAAGTTAGAAGTTTTGAAAGTCTCAGGTTTGTAAGATTGTTTTTTTTTTTTTTTAAAGACATTTACTTGATCAAAAATATAGTACAAAAACATATATTATGAAATATTATTACAATTTGAAATGACTAATTTTCTATATGAATATAGTGTCAAATGTCATTTATTTCTGTGAAGTTGAATTTTCAGCATCATTACTCCAGTCTTTTTGTGAAAACCATTATATATTTTTTTTCTTTCATAATTCTTTGATGAATGGAAAGTTCACAAGAACAGCATTTATTTGAAATAGAATTTGATTGTAACATTATAAAAGTCTATTCTGTCACATTTGATCAATTTAATGTGTCCTTGCTGAATAAAAGTATTATTAAATAAAATCTTACTGGCCCCAACCTTTTTGAACGGTAGTGTGTGTATATAACACCAGTATATATCATGTTAAGGGCTCTTATTCGTATCGTTGTGATCACTATACTCACTGTGGTCTGGAGGCCTCGGCTTGATCCGTCTGGAGCTTCTCTCCTCCCTCCACCTCCATGGTGCAGTACACGATCCGGTTAGGAGCAACGGATTTCAGTCCCTGCACCTCAATGATCACAATCTGAGCAAAAGGCACAAGACCACATGATTAGACTTCACGTGACATTTGAAAAGCATCCAAAGAGCGACAATTTAAATTTCTTATTTTTGTGGAAGTGCTTTTTGACAACTAGCTGTTTAAACAGCCCACTGACTAATCTATTATAAAATAAAATGTAATTTTGAAAATCTGAATTATGTTTTTTTTATTCAACCATTCAAATGCTTTGTAGCTGTGACGCTTGTAAGACTGCACGCAAAATGAAAACCATCACAGCCATCAAGGTTATGGTGAACTGTGAAGCAAAGATGGCATCTTTCTAAATATCTACCTCCAGAGAAAACGTCAGCACTACGTCAGATTTGGAGAGAGGCAAGTCGTTCTCATCGCCGATGTCCAGGAAGCTGTTCATGGGTGTGAGTTTGGGCTTGATTTTGGGCTTGAAGTCTTTGGCCACAGGCTGGCTCTCCAGGTTAGCCATCAGCAGGTTAACGGATGACCTGAGCTCCTCCACGTACATCATCTCCATGTCTTTGGAAATAAACTTTGGAAACTTCCTCTCCTATCAGATGCAGCAGGAAACAGGATGAACACTGTGACTTTCAGGTACCCGTACAGTTGATTCAACCTTAAAAGTTAGTCAAAAATGTATTAAATTTTTGACATATATTAATACTAAAATTTATATTTTATGTGGGAAAATGTGTTTTTTTTAAATACATTTTTTATTGTTGTTTATATGATATTATTTTTATATATTATTTACTCATGCAATATGACTGATTAATCAACGATACACAAAAAATAGCCTATTTTTGCGATTTTATTTACTCAGGGTTTCTGCAGACTTGAACAAATTAAATTTAAGACTTTTTAAGACCTTTTTAATACCACCTTATATGAAATTTAAGACCTAAACCTGTAATGGAAATACACATTTTATTACATACATATATGTAATATTTAATGTGTATAAATTAAAAAGAAAACAAAATATCAATGCTGTAATAAATGGTATTTATTACTATGATATACAGTGAACTTTTAATGTCAGCAGACAATATTCCATACAAAATATCAGGCCTTATATTAGGAAAACGTTATTTAAGACATTTTAAGACTTTTTAAGGACCCGCGGACACCCTGTTACTTTTAAGTCCACAGTGCAATTTTTTTATTTATTTATTTTTTTTCGTATTTACTAGTTTTCTTACTCCGTTTTATGTATAAAGTTTTTCAAGTTTATTTAATGGTTCTGAATGAGTCCACAATGTGACTGACTTAGTACACAATATGCTAAAAATAGCCAAGCCAACAATATTTTTTGCAAAATAGTGTTTTTTATTATATTTATTTTTATTCTTATTTATTTATTGTATTATGTTTTTATTATTTACTGTGTAGCTCTGAATGATTCACTGACTTAGTCCACAATATGCTATATTAATTTACTTACTCCATAATGTCTCTGAATGAAAAATGATGAACTTATATATATATATATATATATGCAAAATATTGTTAAAAAAAAAAAAATTCTTTGTTGTTGTTATTGTATATTATTTACACCGTAATGGATCGAAGTCTGATTCTAAACTGTTAACTCAACAGCGAGTTCTAGACTTATGTGAATCTTTTTAACGAACTCATCAAAAAAGAACTGATTCATACGATTCATTTGTCTGTGAGCCATGTGTGAAGGAAACACTGACGTGTACTCATATGGACGCACACAAACAAAAGTTATACACTTAGTCCACATTTAAATCTGTAAGAAAAACAAACTTGTCATATCTGATCCCATTTTTTAACAGCAATGTTTAGATGTTTTTACCATAAAGACAGAAACAGGTTAAGGTTTCTTACTCTGGCTATTTTCTCAGCCAGCTGCAGTCGCCCGTCCAGCTCTCTGCGAATCTGCGCTGCCTGCTCGTCCACATTGTCCAGCTGCACGGAGAACAGGAGACAAAGCTTATCTATATGACACGGCTTACTAAACCCATTACCCACAGGTAGATCTAGATAGATCAAAGTTGACCGTGGTGAAATAACAGGGAAGATGAGCTTAATAACTACCATGATTAGTCACGTAATCTCTTTTGATCCTCGTGAAATAGCAGTGGTACTTGGACGGGCCATACCGAGGAGATATGAGATCATAAAAACGTTTAATGTCTTTATCTGTTCACTGAGCGGCTCTGGCATGCCCTCAAATGAAGCGTTTTTGGAGTGTGAAACACACACACAAAGTGACACACAAACACACCCACACAGCACTGCTGGCATATTGTCAACACAGGGTTTCCTCACCATGAGTGGGAAATCTCTCTGTATCACGCGCACAGACATACACAAACACAGACACACACACACACACCACCCCCACTGGAGCACTGTTTCCACTTGATAAGCTCTTCTCCCTTCGGCGGCAGTAGGATGGACTCCGCTCCCATTTCACGCTGAACTATTGCTGCACCATACTAG
Source organism: Sinocyclocheilus rhinocerous (assembly GCF_001515625.1). Classification (NCBI taxonomy): domain Eukaryota; kingdom Metazoa; phylum Chordata; class Actinopteri; order Cypriniformes; family Cyprinidae; genus Sinocyclocheilus; species Sinocyclocheilus rhinocerous. The sequence continues at coordinate 337,929 of NW_015640043.1, forward strand.
CTCACTCAGAAAGTTTTTTTTTTTTATTAAGTGGTACTCATACTTTGTGATTTGAACAAACCCCTGACCCTCAGAATTAGGTAACTAGCCCCACATCTTTTGTGCAACAGATACAGGAAGTAGTATAGGACCGTGCAAGCTTTGGATTTGTTGATGGAAGCAATCTATTCAATGTTCTGATCATCATTCTGAATCGGATTCTTACATTAAGTCATATGAGATCAAATGACTATTTTTTATTGTTGACGCTGTAATAATGTCGACTAATCGTTTCAGCCCTATATTATTTCCTAGCTTTTTGGCTAGTAAGAATCCAAAGATATGTATACGTAGATGCCTTATTAGCTGCTGTTTCTATAGGCTGCTGTATGTACACCATCCGCCATACTGGAACAGTAAAGCTGATTCATGAACAATCGAGAGTAAGTTGACTGTGTGCCTGCAACAGTAGTTATTCGCATGCTTGAATATCTATATCGGCTTCAGCAGTTGATTTTGCTAAACTAACACAAGATGAAGGTGCTAGCTAACACGACATTAAAAAGTTACCATAGTTTAAAAACCTGTGATATTGAGTTAATACATGTTAAAAACACATTCTCACCTGTCAAAGATTATCTTATATATTTTCTCTCTCTCAGCAGTTTTCACAACCAGAGGCTGCACAGTTGTGGCATCTTGAACTCATAGGTTTTTACTGTGAGTGCCAATACGTTGGTCAAATGTGGAATCTACCTATATATATCTATTGTAAAAAAAAAAAAGTAATCACTCAGAACAGTCTAGCAACAACCAAGGATATAGCCGTTTTTCCACTATCGGGCCGAACAGTTCTCTTTGCTTAACGGTTCCATTCCGTGCCGATCCGGGCCAGTCAGCAAGGATACGGTTTCATTTTCCACTGTGGTGCTCATAACAGAGCTCTTTGGAATGTAATACAAATGCGTCAGTCATTGCCTTGGTAACGCAAGTGTAACGTAAACAGCAATATGGACGATGATCAGATATTACTGTTTTTGGGACTCCTTTTTTATCCGATATTTACTTAGCTAAATAACAGAAAAAAGGACCGAACGCTTGATGCCAAAAAATAAAATAAAGAGAAGGCAACGACGGGTATAATATCAGTAAGCGCAAATGTTTCCTCCACAGACCAAACTGTCTCAGACATTTTTTCCCCTTTTTTTTATTGAACTATTAGTAGCTGTTTACTTGGCTGTTTGATCAAATAGCGCGCTGGAGAATCTGGTAGCCAGGCACGTCACGCACACGCACACGCACACGCACTCTACCATCACTGCTCAGCAAGGTTGTCTAACCGTGCCGAGAATTCCGGGCCAAGAAGGGTTTGTAATCGTGCCGCGCCGTACCAGGTTCATGTGGAAATACAACTGGAACCGTACCTGACAGTTCTTAGAACTGTTTGGCCCAATAGTGGAAAAGCGGCTTATGATACCAATCACCCAGAACCCTTTAGCCGGTGCATAGCAACCACTTAGCAACCACCTAGAAGACCCTAGAAACCACCCAGAAAACGGTAGCAGATGCATTGCAACCACCTAGTAACCACCCAGAACACCCTAGTAACATCCAGAATACTTTATAAACCAACCTGAACACCCTAGAGGCCACCCAGACTACACTAGCAGCAACCTAGTAACCACCCAGAACACCCAACCAACTACCTAATAACTACACAGAAAATCTTTGCAGGTGTATAGCAACCACCTAGTAATCACCTAGAACACCCTAAAAACCACATGCTGTAGTAACCACCCAGAAAATCCAATAAACCACAACACAACACCCTAACAACCACCTAGTAACCACCAAGAACACACAATAAAGCATTCACAACACCACAGAAACCACCAAGAACACCCTAAAAACCACTTAGTAACCACCCAGAAAACGTTAGCATGTGCGTAGTAAATACAATAAGCACCCACACTCTGTAAACCACCCAGAACATAGTATAGGCACCCAGAACACCCTAGCAACCATCTAGTAACCACTTGGAACTCCTTAGCAAAACCAGAACACCCAAATAACCACCCAAAACACCCTTTAAACCATCCACAACACTAGGGGTGGGCGATATACCAGTAGACTAGACACGATTAACCGGTAGAAATTTGTCAACCGGTAGAAATTTTGGGCTATCGTCTCTATCGCGGTTACACGCTCACATGACGTTGCTGTGCTACGTGGTCACGAAAACGTATTGTTTGTATGCGTTTTTAAGCACTGCGGTTTAGGGCTGCCACTAACGACTATTTTTATAATCTAAATGATTTCCCGCAAAAAAATCAACAATTTTACTTAAGAATATTTTATTAAACTATATTTTATTAAACCAAATGAAATCCAAATTTCTATGAAATCCTTTTTTAAAGCAAAAGTAAAGTGCAACATAGAGTGCAAGAAGCAAGTGTCCATCTCATAGTCCAAATCACTGAAATCAAAGTTCAGTATTATAGTGTAAGAATGACAACATATCTAGTGTTCTAGTGTACTAATAATAAAATTATAATAAAAAACACTTTTTAAAGGAGTATTTACCAGAAATGTTATTTACCAGAATTGATTTAGGAGAAAAATGTAAATGTGCAGTATTTCTGAAAAAAAAA
>NW_015640043.1:340611-363985 GCF_001515625.1 Sinocyclocheilus rhinocerous
TTCTGTGTTTGCGTAGATTTATAAATGATTTACCTTACAAATCTGATGAAATGCCGCACGTTGCGTTCCCAGATGAATGTTATAATAAACCCAAACTCACAACAACATGCAGAGATGGAGTTTGAGACGCTCCACACATGTAAATGATAACAGTTCCTGTGGAACTACTGTGAACGGAGCCGCTGTGTGACGCACGTACTTAACCTACACGCATGTAAATAATTAAAGCGCATATACTGTATTAGAACTGCATCGCATATAATTATTTAATTAAATCGTAGCGTTTGTGAATTCACAATTATGCTTAATTATGTTTAATATATCATGCAGCCTTGGGAAACAGTCTAATAATGTGTTTTATGGATTCTCGTCCGTGAAATGCGCCACTTCCGGTATTTTGCTGGTTAGTCGATGCGAACAAAATGAAGTTGAGGATTTTAAAAAAATCGAATAGTCGAATAAAATCGACGAATCGCAACAGGCCTACTGCGGTTTAAAAACAAGTGATTTTAAGCTGCTGAAACGCAATCAGCAGTGAAAGAGAACTAATTTTGCTATATGCGTGCACTGTCGGAGAGAAGAGGTCTGCTACCCGACGGGTCCCGAAATACTTTCGGGTTTCGGGTCGGGTTCGGGTTAATGTTTAATGAATAGCTTCGGGTTCGGGTCGGGCTCGGGTTTATAGCTAAACTAAAACTATATGCAGTAGGCTACGCTGCTTTCATAGACGCATACACACACACATAATTGCACACGACAATGACAACACAGCATGGAAACTTTCATTAGTAAAATAGCTTCGACATATGCTACTGACTCGCAACGTTATATTTCTCTGCAATGAGGGGGTAAAATCGCTGTTTTTGAAGAACATAACCTCATTGCTTGTAGAGCCTCATTAAGCCTCATTACAAGCCTCATTGCTTGTAGAGAGAGACGTGCAGACGCAGGTTCACACACGCAACTTTCATCTCTCTCTCTCGCTCTCGCTAATTCAAATAAATTATATAATTAGCCTAATTAATTCAAATAAATGCGATCTTACCGCACTGCATCTCTGTGTCTGATTTAAAGCAGGCCGAATGCTAACGAGCCTTAACTGACGAAAATGACCATAATTTGCACGATGGAAGAATTATCGTCTTGTCGTATACAACCATTCAAAAACTCGGCAGAATTTATGTGACCGAAGCACCTAATGTTCATAAACTTTCATAACTGGTAAGCTAAGTGTTTTTTCTTTTGCCTTGTGAACTGGCCGAGCCTTAATGATTCTCTTACTTTACATGTATTTGTTTACTGACCGTTGAATGCAATCGTGAAATACAGCATTTTTAAAAATTGGCTATTCGTTGTGGGGGGAAAAAAAAGATTTCGGGTTCGGGCTCTACATTTAACAGTGCCGCTCAGGTCGGGTCGGGTTGGGTCAGACGATCTCGGGTTCGGGTTCAGTTTAAAGCCCGTGCAGACCTCTATCGGAGAGACTGTTTCTGAGCGCTGTCAGAGAGGCGCACATGTGAAGACGGTGCTCATAGAGTGCAGGAGTATTAAACAGAGTTATTTTTGCCACTTTATAGGCCTTGAACGGTTTAATACATACACTTGTATTAGGCATGGGACGATAACCGGTTTCAGGGTATACCGCCGTCAGAATCTCATACCGGCCCATGCCTAACTTGTATGTGTCAAAATGCCTGTCTTTGCAAGTATCCTTATAAACACAATAATTTAGGTCTTAAGAGGAAAGCAAACAGCAGAGAAAGAAAACACATGTGTAACAGTATATGGGATCCGGGCAGCTCTTAAAGTGACAGCAGTCATTCATGTTATTCAAACAATAAAAGAAAGAAAATCTCTCACTGCTCCCCAGCAAACATTCCACTGTGGGTAAGTGTGGGCTTTCTGTGGGACAGTTTGGGCATGGGCAAACCCTTTGGGGCCACATGTGGGCCTTCTGTGGGCAAGTCCACAGTTGTTCTTGCCCACATAAAATCCACACAGGCCCCCAGTTGGTTAGCCCATGCGGGCCCATAGCAGTTTTGCCTGTTTGGGCCCCCATGAGATTTTCTGCCTACAGAAAGCACACACATGTCCACCTGTGGGTAAGTCCATGCAGGACCTACAGTAGGTTTTCACTTTGAGGCCATAAGGTTTTACTGTGGGCAGCCCACCATGTTAACAGCACAACACAGTACAATTAAAACATTGTTTTAAGAATAATTGTTCAAGGCCCAGGGTTAATCAAACTATTTTTTAGTGATCCAGTAAAATGTCAAATTATATTCCATACAATCAAATTACATTCATTACATTCAACAGCCCATCCCATACTTCACTAAAACTGCATACAGTCATCAAGATAACAAGACAACTACTGTCTTTAACTGTTGGCTTGTAGCAGCTGTTCACAGACAGACGGATAAAGTCAGATGGACCATATTACAGTAGTCTAAACACTGTTAGACCTCAATAAATCACAGCAATTTTATATTAATTCATTCATAAATAACACTAAATCATTATGTGTACTAGAATAAATTGTATGTTGTAGTACAATAAAGTATTAAATAAAATAATATTAAATAATTAATATTAAATAAAAACTCATTTGTCACAATAAAATAATGCAAATAGTTGATCATTGACCAATTTGTTCACTATCATTGGTACCCTTACAAAAATTAACCATGTTTTTACTACAAATAAAAGCAAAAAACATGATTATTGTAATTAAACCATGGTAACCACAAATTAACCATGGTTTTGCTACAAAAACTATAATAAAACCATGGTTAATTTTCATAAGGGTATTCATCAGTGATGTATTTATTATTATAAAAATATATTATAATATAAATATAACATATTATTATATATTATATTTCAGAATTGGAAAAAAAAAATAGGAAGAAAGAAAAATATATATTATTAATACACTAGCTGGCGTCATCACGTGATTAATTCTAACCAATGAGGCCAAAAACAGAGAGCCATTTTTCAAAATATCATCTTCTGCAGAAGAAATCATGCTGGTTTAGAATGACATGAGGATGAAAGATGACAGAATTTTTCCCTATAATGTGTTTATGTTTTTAGTAAAATGTTCATGCCCCGCATTTCACGCCGTTATCTGGGCCCACAGTGGGCTGCCCGCAATGGCCTCATACGGGCCCCAAAAGAGCATGTTTGATGGGTCTTGACAAAATCACTTTTGTAACTTTAAAAAGAAGAAATATATATGTAATTAGCACAGTGAAGAATATGCAGTGTTTTTATACATTTGATTACTTTAAACAACATTTGTAGCATTTCTTATTTAATTGTTCTACTGTAGTTTTTTTGTCCTATTGCTTGTAATTAATTTATTATTATTATTTTTTAATCACTGACTGTTTACTTATCTTCAGTGAGCTTGTTTTTTTTATTTTATTTAGGCTAGTATTTATGTGATATTGACACTGGTGACAAGAATTTTGAAATGTCTATGGTATCATAAAACCTTATTAAAAAAAAAAAAACTATATTGTGATATATTGTTACTGTTAAATAAAATCACTCATATTGTGATATAATTGTCATATGTCATATTGTGATACTTTGGTCATATCGCCCACCCCTACACAACACCCGAACAAGCACCTAGTAACCACCCACAACACCCCAGTAACCACCTGGTAGCCACCTAGAACACTCTAGTAACAACACAAAACACCCTGAAAACCACCCATAACACTCCCTGTAATGATCTAGAACACCACAGCAATCACCTAGTAACCAACCAGAACACACTAAGAACACCCAAGCAACCACCTAACCACCCATAAAACCATAGCAACCACGTAGTAACCACCTAGTTTTTTGGAATGCTGGAATGCTTTTAATAACTTTATAACTTTTATGTACTTGGTGTGTGCACCAAGCGCTAGGAAAATACAAGTATTGGATCGGGACTCTGTATCGGCAGATACTCAATATTCAATGACTCAGATCAGATTGGGTACAAAAAACATGATCAGGACATCCCTAAAACAAAACATATCTTCTAAAAACATAAATATCTGCTTGTGTTTAATCATGATTCCACAATCAATCTGCTGTGTAACACAACATTCTATTTGAACGCTCCTGATGCTCTAATCAGAGGAAGAACATGTAAAGACTGTTTTGAGTGCAGCAGTGTGCTGGTGTCTGTAATGAGGCTGGCTAATGTCTGCCATGCTTTACTGAGCAGATCTACTGCTCCCATCACATCAACCTTCATTATCGACTCATTCTATTAACATATGCAAATCCACTAACGCCTCAAAATCTCACAGAAGGAGCGTGTAGGAGAAAGCGGAGCAGACGAAGGCCCCTTGTCAGCCCGGCGTTGGTCTGGTCATACAGTACGTGGGAGGCCTTAATGATGCAGTTAGTCACGTCTAGGCAGATGGAAAGAGGCCAATCGGTGTTAAAGGAAGTGCACCTCTGAAACCCACAGGAAGTAACGAGAGCATCACGGGGATGAAAACCGCTGGTATCCACTAATAATATACCTAATGACCCCAGAAACAACAGGAGGTCAATGTCAGGGTGGGATATGATCAAATGATCATGTGATAATGCTTGCAGTTTTCTTCTCAGCTGGGAAATGTGAATAACATTTCCACTTTGGACATAACATGGTAAATACACACACAAACATCTTTCACAGGTTTGACTTCGCAGTGGTTCTCAAATCTGTTTGGTTTAAAGAATATTTTTCATTTAGCAAGCAATATATGCAAAGCGGAAAATTATAAGAACATGTTAAGGGAAGCGAATGAAACATGCATTACGATACAGGCCACTAATTAAGAATTAATGGTGCCATCTATTTCAGTTTCTGACAGGTAATTAAGGCCTGTGCAAAAGCAGATAATCAACATTCATAGCTTATTTACAACTAATTAGCATCTAATAACTCTTGTGTTTGCCGTCAGTGTGCTATTTAGACTGTGAGATATACGTTTCAATGCATGCCCCAACATCTGTGACATTTAATTAAGATAAGGTTGGACTTGTAGTCAGGATCAGGGCCAATCAGATTGTGCTTCGGCTTCACTTGTTGCACTCATGAATTACAAAAAGTTCTGCTAAAATGACCCATCTGTACTCTCAGAGAATACCACAAGATGCATTTAATATACTAATTATTTGCAAGGTCTGCTAATGTAATTAATTTCCTTAATGGTCTGCTCTTAATAGATGTGCAGGAAAATTAATTTGAAATACTATAAACCTTGAAGAAAAAGTCTGTGATAGCCCGTGGGGATCAGAAATGTTTTCTACAGCTATGAAAATACATTTGTTTGTGAAATTTAAAAAAAATTAAATTTGTTGTGAAATGATACATTTAAAATGTATAACATGAAATAATTATAAAATAAAAGTACATTTAATTATGACTGTAAAAAGTAATGTAATGACTGTTTATAATAATATTCATTTTCATAATTTTCAACTTTTGTGATTTAATTTTTAATTTAAATCATTTTAATCTATTTAATTTAAAACAGATGCCAAGATTAGTTTTACTTTCAATATGATATGATATGATATGATATGATATAATATAATAGTCTGAAGTCCGAATGCTGACAAATTGAAGTTTTCCTTGTTTTTATGCAGCAAGCTATGGAAATCTATTATGATTGGCAGTTTGAAAGTTTGAGATGTCCCCAGCCGGCCAGATAATTCTGTCATGAATTGCTGGTTTGGACAGTCAGAATGACCACGTCAGCCATTTCCCAGCACAATGACACAAACAGTGGCTAAATAAAGAATAATAAAACTGCCAAAACACGGACAGCGGCGTGGGCATCCCACTGAAATATGCCAGCGGTACAGCGCAGCGGGCTTGTGTTCATAATGCATTAAAATGGCTTGATTGTGGCTTTCTTTGAGGAGAACGTCCTCAAAAACCTCCCCAGAGCCAAACACATATGCACACCAGATTCTTTTCAGTTGCCGTGTTACCAACTTGTTCGCTTTTCTTTAGCTGCTCTATTTTGGTTAGTTTGGCAACAATTTCTATGACAACAAGCCTTAAGAGCGCCCTAATGAAAGACATCACCAGCCTGGAGAAAAGCATGCTGCTGTCACGCTCTAATCTTCCCTCAGCTTTCTTTACCCCCCTCATCTAAATTAGCAAACCAATTTAAGACCAGACGCCTACAGTCACCAGCTTTATTCTCACAAGGCACTGAAAAAGAAGTACGGTTGTCTTTCTATACTAAGCTCAGGTGCTTTACTGAATATTCATAATACATTAATAATGCTTTTGCTGGCCATTCAAGATCAAAGAACCTTGGAAGTTCTGTTTAGCTACTTTCATTATCATGGCCTTTTAGTTTGTTTTCATTAGTATCCTGTCTTCCTTTTTTCAGTTTTTCCCGCCACTATTCAGTTGTCATGGTAATTCGTTTAATCTGCACAGGTGTTTGTCATTTTTACTCTCATTTGCCCAGTATTTACGTTACTCTGTTCCCCCCCTTTAGTTGTCTGGTATTGTTTGTGTATAGCACACTGTCTCGCATATTGGCTGTCTATTTTGAGTTATTTAATAAACCTTGTTTTATTTTTATTTTCATCATCGTCTTCCTTGGAGCACATGACAGAATCAGTTCATTTCAATGAACCGACTTAAAACTCTGACTTCAGGGTGCCACATTATACCGGTATTGACGATAACGGTAATAAATAAGAAAATGTAATAACGATATCATGTTAATACTACACATATGATAATAAATAGCCAAACAAGTTCTACAGATGATAATCATGAATTCTTTTGGCCACAATAATTGCCTAGTAAATATCTGATATCATGAAAGCCCTACTCCCGATTCAATGATTCGTCTGAATTATTCACTCAGTTATTTTGATACACAAGAATGATAATAATTGAATAAAATGTTTAAATAAAATACAATTTAAATTTAGTAAAATATTTCTTTTTTTATTTATTTTGTAAAATGTGTAAAAATTGGAAAACAATGCCTTGTTTATTGTTAAATGGACAGAGTTGGTGAATTTAATTCATTTATATGAACTGTTTGTGAATCAGTTCAAACTGTAATGAACTGATTTAAAACTCAGTATATAGATTAATTTGGATCACTCAAAATTGTTTAAAAAATTAGTCACCATGTGTCATTTTGATTAATTTCCATGAATTGTTCATGAATCAGTTTAAACTATAATGAATCGTTTCAAAACTCTATGTTAAAGACTCATTTGTCATCACTCAAAATTAAGAAAAATTAGTCACCATGTGGAATTTACATATTCAAATGTTTCAGTAAAAATCTTCTGTAACAGTTGAAGCCTTTATAATGCATAAAAAATGTATTCATAATGTATATTGTAATGTATTATATATTTTCATAACTGTAACCAAATTTTAAATTATATTACATTTGTAATTTTTTTTACATCTGAAATTGGTTGTTTGTCATGTGTTTTAATGCATTTTTTAATAGATAAGTATTATAATGTATTACAACTGTGGTGAGATCATACAATCATTATAAGGTGCATTACAAGGCATAATTAATGCATTAAAAATACTTGTATAATGCATTATACATAAAGACTCCAAGTGTTACAAAATCTTCTTTAATACTTTGTATTTATATTATATATTGATGCATATAAATTAAAATAATTAAATATAATTTAAATATCAACAATGTGACAAATGCCTCGGTTTTTCCATACAATAAAAATAAAGCGTAAAGAAAATTCAAATTAAGGAAGTAAAACCCTTTAAAACTTTTACAACCTTTATTAAATACTTTTTAGCCTTAAGCCAGAAAGTGTCACTGGGATGCGCCGCCTCTGTTTTTGATGGTCCACCTTGACCCTGTCAGACAGATATGAGTATCGCTGCACCATCAGAGGCAGTAATTCATTACCGCTTCTTGGTGGCTCACCTGCACGGTGCATCTTCAGGCCCCAGCGAGGCACGCTAACGAGAGATGACAGGGTGGCGAGAGCGAGAGGCGAGGCTGAATGTGTTCATTAGGAAGAGGATGACAGGTGCTGAGAGGAGAACAGGGAGGCTGAGCTGCAGCAACTGGCCTCTCTGATCAGAAGGGCACAGCTGGATTTCTCAGTGTGTCCACCTGAGACATGACCCGCCTGCCTGTCCGCCCAACCAGATGTTCCACACCTCACGGGGTTCTTTATTTATTATTCAACTGACTGATTTAATGGGGTCATCTATGGTTGACCATGAGATGATGTGATTTAAAAGATTAGTTTCTCATGATTTCCTATACATTTCTGTCTTTCACTAAAGGTTGTTACAGAATATTACAGGATAAAATTCACACCTAGCAGTTAAGCATACAAGAGAAAATAAAGTCGCAAAGAAATCAATAGTACGCACAAAGTAGTGAAAGATCTTTTCTTCTGTACTGAGGTGTATATTAGAGTGACACAGATTATCGAAAAAAAAAATGTAGGTTGGGGACTTGGTTCTACTGAACGGTTGGGATTGATTGGATTTTGAGATATGAGTGTTGCACTCAAAAAATGAAAACAAACTTGCAGTGAATTGTAAGAAAGTGGCAGGGTTTATGGTTGGAGAAATCCAGCGCAAGTCATAAGTCTGATATTTTCACTGGAAGATTTTGCTTAAACATAGCGGAGAAAAAAAACATATACATGGATGAAGTGTTCACAATAAGATTTATAACATGCATTTAAAAATATTTTAGGTGATTTGATACAAATTTTAAAAATTTGATAAGCTTGTTTTCTGGTTGTAAAATGAATAATAATAATAATAATAATAATATACACTCAACTTTTGGTGACCCACCCCTACATACTTTCTGTATGAGTAATTTAATACGGTTTCTATCAAAAGAACTGTCTTAATTTTTGGTTTATACTTATGAGCATCAGGCGGACATTTAAATAATAGATCAATGTTTAAAAATGTAATTTAAAACAATTACATTCTATGGAGTACTACAAGGTACTAAAGTTACAAATGATTAAATTTTTGCAAAGTTGATACACTCCCTTGTCATTCATTTGTTCTCCATTTGAAAACATTAGACTGTCAATTTATTTTGCCTATTGTTATTTTTGTTATAAAAATATAAAAAACAAACAGGCTAGGTGTGTATTGTCGTGATATGAAGATGAAATTTAACAAAAACAGAAGTAGAACATTAAGTAAATATTGGTTTGGACTAGGGATATGCCGGTATCAAATTTTCATGTTGCGATTAATTGCTAATGCTTTTATCACGGTATGCGGTATTATCGCGATATTGAAATTTAGTTTTTTTTTAAAGGTTTACAGGTTTAATAACATTTTTCTTATAACAAAAATAACTGAACATTTAAATGCAATAAAGCAATACAGAAAAATTTATAAAGTCAAAAGTTTTACACAGATTAAAGTGCAAAAGAACTATAAAGACCAATAATAGGTATCACTTTACAATAAGACCTCATTAGTTAACCTTAGTTAATGCATTAACATTAACAATGAGCAATAGCTACATTTGCTACAGAAGTTATTAATCCTTGTTTAAAAAATACAAGTCTTGCTCATTAAAACCGTGATATATCGTATTACCGAATACCGGCACAAGTCTAGTTTGGACATATAAGGATGCAAATAATCAGTATTGTTTATATATAAATATATTAGGGCTGTGCAAATAATTGAATGCGATTTTGATGCGCATCTCATCAGTAAAGCCAGTTCTGTGATTAGTAGTAAATCTCCAGCACGTGCGTTTGAACATGCAATTCATCGACTGGCCGCTAGAGGCTGGCTCCAAAAAGGGAGTCAGTCCCATAGACTCCCCATGTTAAAATGCCCAACTTTACAGCTGAAAAAAATATGTTTACAGCCTGGTACAAAAAGTGGTTTTGGTCTATATAGCTAATTTTGCCTGTCATGACAATCTGTTTAAATTATATTAAGCCCTAAAGTTCTGCATAATTAAGGGCGTGGCCACTTGAGTGACAGGTGGATTGCCGCTGCTGTCACCACCGTCGAGCTAGGTGGGCGTGGTTTCAGCAACCAGCTCCCGCCTCTTTGCCCATTTTCGATTATCTGGGAGTCACGCGCGGTGGCGCTTTGCCAAGATAGCGACAGCCGGCTCCACCTACTTTGAGCTTCAAAAACGCTCTTCAGAAACCTACGGGTGACGTCACGGACACTACGTCCATGTTTTTATACAGTCTATGGTTCAGATGGAGCGGCATTTACTACACAGGTACGTAGATCACTGACAAGCTATGCAGTATCGCGTTCAATATCAGCAATGAATCGGGTCCGTGTACATTTTGATAGTTTCTTTTTCAATTTGAAATGAAATAAGCAGAAATGAGAAAACGGTCGTTTTTTTTCTCCGTTTTTTTTCATTTGTTCAAAAAAAAAGGAAAAAAAAAAGGAGAGTTTGGCTCGATTTTCATTTTTTGGTTCACGGGCAGAACACGGATAAACGACTTCAAAATAATTTTTCCCCTTGTGGGCGGTCATGACACGCCCCTTTCCGCCGGTTGGTCAACCAAATCTGAGCCTGTGACGTCATCCTCAGTTCTTTCAATAAAATAACAGTCCTCTGCTGCTGTACGGGGCAGGTCCTAGATCGGGCTTTCTTCTGTGCAACATAACGCGTTTCACCAAAATATTTATTTCAGAAATTTTAATCAGCACCCAGCCTGTTTTATTTAGCTGTGCGGGTAGTTAAATCTGTATGGTGAAACTGCGCTACCCATAGACAGCGCAGAACGGATGAGAAGCACAGATTTAAAAAAATAGACGTAGGGGGGTCCCCCAGATATTGTTTTAGTAAAAAATAATGATGACAAATTTGTTTAAGCTCACGCAGTTAGGATAGGGACAGCTGGCACCATTGCTCAGACTGGAATTTTCACTAGTAAATGAAGATTAAATAAAATTAATTGCTACTGAATTTGACAGTGATACCCTCCAGTGAGTTTTTTTTAATTTTTTATAGTTCAATATAGTTGGAAGTCACATCATTGCAAACAGCCTACTGTAAATGCAAATCAGCTGTGGGTGGATTTAATTTTTACTGTACTGTAGGCTAATCATAGCTGCGGGAACGTCGCATTTAGCCAGAATTTATGTTATGAGTGTGCACAGCCCTCAACGCTTAAGTAACATGTTGATAAATAACTAGATAGATAAATAACTAACTCTTAATGCTTGTGCCGGTGTGTTCGGCCATCCACCAATTTTTATATAATAGGCCATTAGGCCTAACATAATGTAGCCTAGTTGCGTTGGACAGCAGACAGCGTCCGCTTTATACAGCATGAACCACAGCGCAAAATTGACAGGACCATAGCGGCTCCGGTAAATGCGCAGAACTTTTGTTAATAAAAAAATATTTATTTGTTTAATAGCCTATAAGTGAGTTTGTCTTTTTTTGTGTTTTCATTAAAGTAATAATGGACCACAAACTGAGCTTTCTTTTTAATGAGGGAAAAGTTTGTTTTAACGCGGATATATAATCAGTCTTAGTCGTTTTTCGTTTAGCACTCTATTCATTTACTTACTGCTTGTTTTCTTAAAAAAAAAAAAACTAACACTAGCTTCTGTAATCTTTTTGTATTCTATCTGTTTTCTTTTTATTTATTATACAATTTACAAAAGCAAAAAAGGCCTCTAACACTAGCTTGCTCTATTCTTTTTCTATTCTATCTGTTTTCTTTTTTTTTATTATATTATTTAAAAAACACCTTGCTACGTGTACTTTGTTAAGCTAACTTAGACTTGTTATAGCACTTGCGTATCATTGCTTTTTGTTGATTTTGGTTGCTTCCATTGTCCTCATTTGTAAGTCGCTTTGGATAAAAGCGTCTGCTAAATGACTAAATGTAAATGTTTTGTTAATAAAAGTTTAGCGAGTTTTAATGAACCAAAAACTAAACATTTCTTTGTCAGTAAGGGGAAATCCATAGGTCTTTATTTGTGTTACAATGCGGGTATAGGTCATATGCATACGTCTTATTCGTTTTGTTAATAAAGAATAATGTCAATAATATTTCGGTTAAAAGATTGGGGGATAATGTAGCCTAAGGATCAAAATGGGGGGTTTGGGGCTCAGGGGGCCCGGCCCGGCCAGCTCGGTCACTGTGCCCCCTGAGGGGCGCACTGCCATCTCCAGAGTGGGCACTATGATTTTAGTCTGTGAGGCAGGCTACTGTCCTGGGAAGATCTCCCAGGCTGTTAAATACACGAATTAAAAGCTAAATGTTTTCATTTCGTTTCGTTCTTGGCAAAAATATTTTTTCGTTCAGGTTCCAGAGCGAAATATAATAAAAGTTTAGCGAGTTTTAATGAACCAAAAACTAAACATTTCTTTGTCAGTAAGGGGAAATCCATAGGTCTTTATTTGTGTTACAATGCGGGTATAGGTCATATGCATACGTCTTATTCGTTTTGTTAATAAAGAATAATGTCAATAATATTTCGGTTAAAAGATTGGGGGATAATGTAGCCTAAGGATCAAACATTAACTATCAAAATAAGAGCTACAGCTGCTGAACGTCATCGACATCTTTTCTTGTTAAATGTGCAAGTGTATTTGGATAACACTGGTGTCGTCACAAGTTAATTAATCAGTGAGAAAATTTCCTCACCGGCACATTATTAATGCTGCTACATAAGTTAGGCTACATGATAGAGAGTTTCGATGCCACGGGGGGTGGGTTTAGAAAGAATTCTAATAAACTTTGCTAATATTCTTGAATCTTCAAACTGCTAACACTTTGCAGTTTCGAATTATGCCTTACTGTATGACCAAAAATGACGGAGTATGTTTCCGCTGCGCTGTTCAGCGTGAGCACCGGTCCACTCTGGCATATTTTTCCATCTATACTGTGGAACACGCGTGAACTACAAAAACTATTTTACCTAATAAATATATAGCTTCAAATACATCGCGTATATGGAAACATTTGGATTTGTGCCGAATGAGAGAGGTAGGATATGAGCCCAACTTTACCTTCAGTTTCGCTTTGTTTTGGATTGTCTATAGCAAAGCTAATATTACAGGCATTTACATTTTGACAGCCTAAAAACAGACTTCAGTCACATGAATGACTGTAAAAAAAAATTAATTAACGAAATGTACCGTATCCTAACTGCGTGAGCTTAAACAGATTTGTCATCATTATATTTTACTAAAAAAATATCTGGGGGACCCCCCTACGTCTATTTATTTATTTTTTTAATCTGTGCTTCTCATCCGTTCTGCGCTGTCTATGGATAGCGCAGCTTCACCATACAGATTTAACTACGCACAGCTAAATAAAACAGGCTGGGTGCTGATTAAAATTTCTGAAATAAATATTTTGGTGAAACGCGTTATGTTGCACAGAAGAAAGCCCGATCTAGGACCTGCCCCGTACAGCAGCAGAGGACTGTTATTTTGTTGAACGAACTGAGGATGACGTCACAGGCTCAGATTTGGTTGACCAATCGGCGGAAAGGGGCGTGTCATGACCGCCCACAAGGGGAAAACGAATTTTGAAGTTGGTTATCCGTTTTCTGCGACCGTTTTCTCGTTTCTGCTTATTTCATTTCAAATTGAAAAACAAACTATCAAAATGTACACGGACCGGGTCGCCTGCGATTTTGAACGCGATATTACATAGCTTGTCAATGAACTACGGCTCTGTGTAGTAAATGCCGCTCCATCTGAAAGCACGTGCTGGAGATTTACTACTAATAACAGAACCGGCTTTACTGACGAGATGCGCATGAAAATCGCATTCGATTATTTGCACAGCCCTAATATACTGTGTATATAAATCAGAATTGGTCAATCTCTAAGAGGTACAGTACTTGCAAAAACAATGTTATAACTAATCACAACATTTAATTTTCACAAGTAAATCCAGTAGCAACTTGAAAGAAAAATGAGCAAAAAATGACCAGTTTTACATTTTTAGCTGATCAGGACATGAGCTGAAATATTGGACAACTTTGCACAAAAAGTTTGAGTAAGCATTTTATCCCACCATTGCCATGCTAATTCATGTAAATATATGTTTATACATTGAAAACAATTAGTGGTGCTGCACGCTTGCTATCTATATTAACTAACAGTATAGGCCACGGCTGTATTTAACCGGTTACATTCTTTTAAGGGTTAATACATTCACTCTTGCATCTAAAAACACATTCTAAACTACACTGAACAAAATTATAAATGCAACACTTTTGTTTTTATTTTATTGTGGCCTTTTATTGTGGCCAGCCTAAGGCACACCTGTGCAATAATCATGCTGTCTAATCAGCATCTTGATATGCCACACCTGTGAGGTGGATGGATTATCTCGGCAAAGGAGAAGTGCTCACTAACACAGATTTAGACAGATTTGTGAACAATATTTGAGAGAAATAGGCCTTTTGTGTACATAGAAAAAGTCTTAGATCTTTTGAGTTCAGCTCATGAAAAATGGGGGCAAAAACAAAAGTGTTGCGTTTATAATTTTGTTCAGTGTACTATTGCACATCCTTCTACAGTATCTACAGTATCTCAGTCAATCTCACTTTATCCGTTTCCTTTTCTTTGTGTTATTGTTCTTTCTTGGACCTCGACTTGTCTTCATCCTCCTTTACCTCTACTCTACTTAAACACATCAGTCTTTCCCTCTCGGTCTGTCACTTCTCTGCACTCATCTGTCACTGCCTCCTAGTCCTGTTATAGACCTTCCTCTTTCTTTGTGTGACACCCTCCACTTACTGACATTTCAATTGTCATGCTTACCGTCTCTTTCTGTTTCCCTCATTCTCTTCCCTCGGCATTCACTCCATAAAAGAATATGACACCGGGTGGAGCAGCTATCAGAGAAAAATACTTCTCGTTTAAAGCAAGACGGATCGAGCCAGGAAAAGCAAAATGAACAATGTACTACATGTTAAATAAATATTTGGCAGGGAAAATAACATGCGTGATTTCTCCAGGGAATGTGTCTTTAAGTACAGGTATGTCATCCAGATTGACAACATAAAACACTGATATATGAGTAGTTGTGAAAAGAAATACTTTTGAATATTTTGTTCAGATAGAAGCAATCTTGAATTCTATCAAATAACAACAGATAAAAAAATAAAAAGTGAATCGTATAAATGGGCCAATGTTGGATCTTACAACAGGACAGTGATCCAAAACAAACATAAAAATCAACACAAAAATGGGTCACTGGGCACAAAACCAAGCTTCTGCCATGGTCATTACAGTCCTCTGACCACAACCATATAGAAAATGAGTGTGGTGAACTAAAGAGGAGAAGCATCAACATGGAGCTGGGAATCTGAAGGGTCTGGAGTGATTCTGGATGAAGGAATGGTCTCTGATCGCTTGTCAGATGTTCTCTAAACTCATCAAGCATTATAGGTGAAGACTCAGAGCTGTTATCTTAGCAAAAGGATGATGCAAAAAGTATTGAATAAAGGGTATGATTAATTGTGGCCAACGTGTATTAGAGAAAAACATTTATTTCATAATGATATTTCCCCACATTTTAAATTTCTTATTATCCAATGAAAGGTTAGATTTTTGTGAATTTTTTTAATAAAAGATCAAAAGCCAAGCTTCTGCCATGGTCATTACAGTCCTCTGACCACAACCATATAGAAAATGAGTGTGGTGAACTAAAGAGGAGAAGCATCAACATGGAGCTGGGAATCTGAAGGGTCTGGAGTGATTCTGGATGAAGGAATGGTCTCTGATCGCTTGTCAGATGTTCTCTAAACTCATCAATCATTATAGGTGAAGACTCAGAGCTGTTATCTTAGCAAAAGGATGATGCAAAAAGTATTGAATAAAGGGTATGATTAATTGTGGCCAACGTGTATTAGAGAAAAACATTTATTTCATTATGAGATTTCCCTCCCATTTTAAAGTCTTATTCTCCAGTGAAAGGTTAGGCTAGATTTTTGTACATTTTTAAAATAAAAGATCAAAAGGATTAATGATACAGATTTATTTTCACAGCCTTCTTTGATCATATTTACCAAGGGTATGAATAATGTTGAGCACAACTGTATATACATATTTATATTTATATATATTTTTTAATTGTTCTTTAAAAAATGAGGACATAAAGTTAATTTGTAGAGGACATATTAAGTATAATCTGCAATCCCCTGCTTTTACCCAACCATATGATCTCAGGAATTATTACAAAATTATTATGGCTATTTTACACCAAAGGACCATTTAAAGATTATCTAATGGAGACAAAAAAAATTAACATTAAATTTGAACCTCCTGTAAAATGTTTATATTGGAAAAATAAATAAATAAATAAATAAAATGTACTTAAAAAAAAAAACTTTATAAGGACATGAGGATAAACTGAAGATGACATCTTGAGCAAAATATTCAGTCCCCTGTTTTTACTCCACCATAAGATTTCAGTTAGATGCCAAACGTGCCAATTAATGTTGGGCTCAAGCCGCCTAATTGCACTAATCTGCTAATGGCAATAGTGATGAAAAGGGCCATCCGTGAAGACCCCCCACCACATCTCTTTTACTCCTCCTGTCCCCTGCGGAAAGGCTAGTGACAGATAACATGAGGGCAAGCCAGTAGGCCAATTTCCCATCAACCCCCTGACCTTTCTGCGATATCTTCAAAGCAGCTGATGATGGGCTAAAGCCACCTGTTCTCAGGTGATTAAGGTAAAGGGCAAAGGATTATAGGAACTAAACTGCTTACCGCGATTAGGAAAAACACTCAACACAACGCATAATTGTAAAAAGTCTCATTAAATTCCATAAGAAAAGCCCTGGGTTGCCATTAAGTTGAGAAATATCATAAGTGACTTATGGCATACAAAATGCAGGGGCAATTAGTATGCAGTTTTGAGCAAATTCTGACCAATTTATACAAATGTACTTGAAATGTAATGTGATTTTCTTGAATATAAGTCACATTTTTATCATCTGAAACGTGTTGTGGCTTACATTCCAAAGTGACATTTGGATTTACACCTATTGGGCCTCATTCATGAAACATTAGTAAATATAGGAGTAAATTCTGAGTAATTTGTGCGTAAAACGGACCTTCCCGAAAACTCTAGATTTTCCTCAACAATGTTCTTTTATTCAATATTAAGCAGATTTTGCACCTTAAATCAATTACGTATGATGTGCTTGCAAAAGTTAATTCAATCAAAAATAGAAAAATTGACAACTCAGCTCTCACCAATTTACAGAAAAAAAAGATTATACACTGAGAAATATTTCTCTTTGTTAGCTCATAGATGCAAATATGTGCAAATTAAAGTACCTGCCAAAAACACAAACGTTTCTGTCCCAGTGGACCTTTTTGGGACCAAAAGATTTCCTCCAAATCATCTGCTCAAGGAATCTCGGACCCAGCAATTCATTTTTGTCAGTAAATGTCCCTTTAGGACATTCAGGGTTTTTTTGGGCAATTGTTCTGAAACCACACGTCCAAATGTCAGAGAACACTGAAAAATCAATGTGTTTCTTATGAAAGAAAATCATACCCTGCTTTGAAAACTTTTTACAGAGATATTAAGGATTGTGAAAATCAACTGATTATTATTACTGTTCCTTACTGTGACATTTTGGATTGTGTCATCAGCCATTGTTAAAGTCACAGAGATGAAGCTGTCATGGTCAAACCCCTAGATATTTCATATCTCTGAAAACCAGAGATAAAACTTAGGCATAATATGGTCTCAGTGCAATTCACAAAAAAAACAAATATACTTAAGAAAATAAATATAAATATAAAAGTGGTCCAAATGAACCATACCTGCCATTATACTGATTATACTGAAAATGATTTTTAAAAATACAGGCTTGCTCCACTTAATTTAACATGTCTCTTATCTCTAAAACTGTTCCAGTATCACTCAAAACTGCTGCTGTTACTCCTATTCTCAAAAAGTCAGCTCTGGACCCAGCTGACTACGCTAATTATCGCCCAATCATTGCCACTCGGTTGCAGTCATTTCTAGCTCGCAATAAACACTTTGATATATTTCAGTCAGGTTTTCGTTCGCAACACAGTACTGAAACTGCTCTAGTAAGGGTTATAAATTACCTCCTTTCTAGTGATTCGGGCAACCTTTCCATTACTCGACCTTAGCTCAGCTTTTGACGCTGTCTGTCATAAGCTACTACTCGTGCGCCTCTCAGAGATTGGCATCTCAGGAGCTGCGTTAGCCTGGTTTTCCTCCTATTTGACGGACAGATAATACTTCATCACCATGCATAACGACAAATCTCCCACTGTCCCTCTTAAACAGGGTGTGCCACAGGGCTCAGTTCTAGGATCATCATTATTTATCATTTATATTATGCACCTCGGACAAATTATTAGTCGCCATGGTTTTCAGTACCACTGCTATGCCGATGATATTCAGATATATACTTCTTGCCGACCTGACTATTCACCAGACCGCTACTCTATAGTCATGTGTCAATGAGTTGCCACTGTCAAAAACTTGGGTATCACTCTTGACTATTCACTAAATCTAGATGCTTATATTAGTAAACTCTCCAAAGCTGCATTTTTTTTTTACTTCGGCGTATTGCCAAACTCCGTTCCTTCATGAGCCCAAAAAGATGCTGAATAACTAGTACATGCATTTATCACATCTCGCCTTGACTACTGAAACGCTCTTTTTTCTGGATTACCAGTATGCTCCATCTCCCGTTTGCAATATATTCAAAATTCTGCTGCAAGAATGTTAACCTAAACGGTCTGCTCATATCACTCCTATTCTATTTAACCTCCACTGGCTACCTGTGTCCTCTCGTATCACTTATAAAAGTGTTCCACCTTTATTTGACCCTCTAACTCTAACACTTTCTATTCTATTTTAATTCTACTTTATCTATATTTATCTTTTTTTTTTTTTTATTCTTTATTTAAAAAAACAACAACAAAAAACAAACACTAGCTTTCTATTTTTTCTATTCTATCTACTTGTTTTTCTTTGTGTGTGTGTGTATATGTGTGTGTGTATAATATATATATATATATATATATATACTGCGTTAGGCTAACCGAGACTTGTCATTTGCACTTATATATTGTTGCTCTTTTGTTAGTTTTGACTGCTTTTATTGTCCTCATTTGTAAGTCACTTTGGATAAAAGCGTCTGCTAAATGACTAAATGTAAATGTAAATGTAAATAAAATTCTTCTGCTTACCTTTAAGTCACTTCATGGTCTTGCACCTACTTATCTCTCTGACCTACTTTCTCCATATATTCCCTCTCGTCTACTTCGATCATCTGGAGGGGAACTTATTTGTGTCCCAAGATATCGCCTTTCATCTATGGGAGGGAGATCTTTCTTTGTTATGGCTCCTAAACTTTGGAACTCATTGCCCCTGTGTCTTCGGTCAATAACCACACTGCATGAATTTAAGTCTAAACTCAAAACCTTTTTGAGTTTAGAAAACCTCAAACTCAAAAACTCTGTTCAACCAATATTACCAGTCATTATATGTTTCTTCTTAAACTGTTATGGTTTAATGCTGTATCTGACTGTTTGCTGTATCTGGCTGTCTGTATTATTACTATGGTTTGCAACTGCAACCGCATGTCCTGGACTTGACAAGTACTGATTGTTTATATTGCTTTTGTCATTGTGAAGCGTCATTGAGCTTGGGAAAGGCGCTATTGTCAGCAAACGGAAGGAGACCATTAGGAGACAAACATGTAAGTATCACGGAGTTTATTCACAGGATTTAGCAGAAGATATGAGAAGCAGGCAAGTGACAGGTAAGCAGATCAATTGAAGATCGGTTCAATAGACTTAGCTTGAGACTAATAGTTCCTTGTCCCTTTTCCTTGCAGGAAACACAGATGAAGATGACTGTAGACAGATGATTACTGGGGAAACGCAGGTGAGTGAGTCAGGTAAGTGGCTTGTAGTAGCAATGACGAGACCAGACAAATAGGGAGCAGAAGGTGACTGCCTATATATGGTGGGTAATGAGGTGAATGGTGGCAGGTGTGTTGATTGGGGATCAAGTGCAGGTATGAAGCAGGCGGAATGCTGGGAAATGGAGTCCGTAACGTAGATAGAGACTGGGCTGGTGACAGGGCTGTGACGGCTATACAAATTAAACTTATTATTATTACAGGGAAGCAAAAGTTGGACCATAAATAATAATAATAATAATAATAATAATAAATACAAATATAAAAATGAGTAAATAAATAAATGAAATGTTACTATTGAAATATTTCGCTGTTAGATAAAAATCTAGTCTTTATTACATCAATAAATAACATCAACAACAACAATAATAATAATAATAATAATAATGATTGAATTTCACATTACAACTGTAAAATTACAATACTAATATTTATGGCTGTCTTCACTTCTTCATTTTTAAATGTCAAGCTTTTATTCTGGTGTAAAATCACAAGAAACCTTAAAACTTCTCTTTTGTTAATAAGCACTTCTCATTGTAAGTGTGGGAAAATGGTTGGTGCATTTTGCATTCCTTAATGCACGTTAAAGCGACTCAAACAGAGAACACAGATACAGAGATGGAGCAGCATTTGTTGTGATCCAAGCCGCTCCGAGATGCTGAAAACCGGTGGATAATGACCTGCTCACGTTTAAAAACACAGCGCCACGCTTCACTTTGAAACACGCAGTGCATACCTGTATATTTATTAATTGGAAAAAAAAAAAAAAAACACATCGTGCCATACCGTGATTTGAGTTTTATTTTGATTACTCATGCAGCCCTACATTATACCATCAGTTACTTTGGGGGGAAAAAAACCTTAAAACTTAGCTAGCACTGACCTGCAGGGCATTGTAGAGCAGCTGATGTTCAAACTTCTTGATTCCCAGGATCTGCTGGAACATCTCATACAGCTGTTCTTTGCTGAGGATGAGTTCGGATACAGCACTGAAGGGCATGCGTCCCTGCGGCCGCCGCTGGTCCTCTTCTCCTTTGTAGATGGCGTCGTACTTAGTGATCCAGGAGCTGAGGACAGTCTCTTTGCTCAGGCCGTCGATCTCGGGCAGGCTGCGCACGCGGCGCTCAATGTTCTTCTTGAAGACCTCACGGAAGTCACTGGCAGAACAGCCTCCGCTCTGAACCATGCGCGCCACTCGCTCGCTCTTCAAGAAGCCCTGATGGAAGAAACAGGGCTGGAGTCAATCCATCGGTACATTATGATGAACACATGCAAGTTTTTCATATCAGGTACTGCTAAGAGATACTTTGTGATACTTATTCAAAATATATAATTATTTTGAGGTACTGAGATGATTCGGGTCAGTGATATGACATTCATTATTTTTTTATCATTTTTTACTCATCATTACATTAGAAATTCAGTTTATTAATTTCTGAATGAATTCTGAATTGAGGGTTAGATACTTGGTAAATACAAGAAGGACATCAGAGAAAAGGCTTGAAAATTCAAGTGGTGGCCAAAAAAAACAACAACAACAAAACAAAACAGAACAAAACAATGATAATGGATAATTTGCAGTGCTTTATGGAACCTGGTATATATTTTTTTATATTTTTGAGGCATGAAGTAAAAAATAAAAAATAAAAATGTCAGGGTAATACAACTGTCCTGTTATCATAAAGAAAAAGAGCCACATTAAACATTTATTATTATTATTTTTAACATTGAGTAGTTTGACTTTTTTATTATTATTATTATTATTATAATGACTGGGCAGTATGTCAAGCTCAATAAGTCTCTTAAAATGAATGAACGAATGAATGAAAATTAGAAAATAAAATAATAAAAAAATAATTATCTTAAAGATTTTTGAAAATGTTTTTGAAAATATTAAGATTATTGTAGACACTCTTATTATAACGGTCTCAACGGTATCTTTGTATGGTGGGTTTTGTAAAGACGGGTCACGTCCAGGTTTAGTGGAGGTTCCTGGATGGCTAACATCATTTACAGCACCTTTAATACAGCTTACAGTTCTTGTTTTGCACAATTTATTTTGCAAAGGCAGCCTCTCTCTGAACAAGTAGTTCCATCCATTCATCATTACAGACCAAAGATACACAAATTGACGTAACAAGCCAAAATTCAATTAAATCCTCAAAGCGGTGGAGCAGCGCAGTTTTAGAAAACACAATGATTCATAAGAGAGAGGAAATGCCCCACTGAGAGAGTGGCAAATCTGCACAGAAGACCATGAAAACACTTCACCACTTTTCAGTAATCTCATTTTTTTTATATTCGGTGACCGTGTCTGGGGGAAACCTAAGTTGGTGAGGCACGACAGAAGCAGCAGATGGAGACGAATCGCAGCTCCTAACCGCGAGTAATGGAGCAGAACAAAGACACTTCAGCTGCCTCGTCTCAAGCAGGCGGGGGAATATATCTGTGTCGAAGCCGCCGTGATTGGGTAAGACGACAGAGATAGGAGCGCAACAGGAGGCAGTTCTCATAGAGGGAAATTCCACTCAAATTGCTTTTACTTGGACACCTGTAGAGATTTACAAAGATTTTTTTTTTTCTAGATTTGAGGAACGTGTTCATTTTAAAACACGATTTTAAACATAAAAGGGTCATTCGATGTAAGTGTCTAGAAAAACAAATACATGCAATACAAAGATATTCAACTCAACTTGGTAAATACAAGTTGAAATTTCCTTCTTGGAAATATAAAGCGTACCTACTTATTTGTTCACTGGCTCCATTAAAAGCCCATTCAAACGGTGGCAAAAACAATGATACTGGATATCTTGCAGTGCTTCTTAGTACTTGAATGACTCAGTGAGCAAATGGCTTAATATCCCGTAGAGAAAATTAATAGTTCCTTCTGCCTCAAAAAGGACATGCAGGTGAAGTGACAGACAGGCGGTCATGCTGAGAGGACACGGGCCTGCTCAATTTCTCTGAAGCAGTCAAAAACTGAATTCAGGAAAACCATTCTGCTGAGGCTAGGCTCAGACGTAATTTAGTTTCTTTACGCTAATCTCTCTCACTGTATGTTATAAAGACATTGTGATAAGTTATGTGTTAATTTAGGGCCTGTTTACACCTGGTCATTTCATGCGTTTTCGCTGATCGGATATCTATCTGATTTGTTAAAACGTTTCCATTTACACTTGGCCACATAAATGTGTCATCGCAAAATGGATATATATCCAATCTTCAATTCCCGGGCTATATTTAAATTTAATGGAGTTCACGTCAACTAAATCAAAAGATAAGCGCTGCATTTTATTAATTATCAGCTCATTTCAAGATCAAAGACCGCAATAGAAGAGCGCGTGGCATCAGCACTGGAAAGATAGGTTAGTCACACTACTTTTAATGAAGATGATTGTGTGTTGA
>NW_015640043.1:364102-366967 GCF_001515625.1 Sinocyclocheilus rhinocerous
GGGCCTGTTTACACCTGGTCATTTCATGCGTTTTCGCTGATCGGATATCTATCTGATTTGTTAAAACGTTTCCATTTACACTTGGCCACATAAATGTGTCATCGCAAAATGGATATATATCCGATCTTCAATTCCCGGGCTATATTTAAATTTAATGGAGTTCACGTCAACTAAATCAAAAGATAAGCGCTGCATTTTATTAATTATCAGCTCATTTCAAGATCAAAGACCGCAATAGAAGAGCGCGTGGCATCAGCACTGGAAAGATAAGTTTGTCTTACTACTTTTAATGAAGATG
Organism: Sinocyclocheilus rhinocerous; assembly: GCF_001515625.1. Taxonomy (NCBI): domain Eukaryota; kingdom Metazoa; phylum Chordata; class Actinopteri; order Cypriniformes; family Cyprinidae; genus Sinocyclocheilus; species Sinocyclocheilus rhinocerous. The sequence goes on from NW_015640043.1 coordinate 364,401, forward strand.
ATTGTGTGTTGACCATCTGCGTCTTACTTTTTCATTCGACTTGCTGAAGAGATACTCAGCTACTCATCCACTGCGATGCGTGTTGCATTAGCGCAGTCATATAATGTCATATAATGTCATATAGCCTATAACACGCTCTCACACATTTTGGGAGGAGTAAAATTTACATATGTGGTTTCAACAACCAGATGCATTTACACTTGTCCAGTTTCATCTGGAATGCGGCTCAGACCACCTCCTGAAATGGTTTGAGCGATCGGATTTATATCCGTCTCGAATGTGTTTCGGAGGGCATTTACACCTGGCCTTTTCATGATCGGATAGCTATCCGATCAGACAAAACGCATGAAGTGACCAGGTGTAAACAGCCCCTTATGCAATTATCCCCGCATTCACTTTCCGTTTTTTATTTTTTACAGTGTTGCCTAAAACTATAAAAAGTGATCAAAGAAAAACTGTGACCAAAATGCAAGACAGTATGTTCTGTACTAGTCTACGTATTATGGGCACTACGCATTATTTTAAATATATTTCAGTGTTGATCCTTTAGAAATGCTTTTTAAACGGATAGTTCTGCATCCGGCTTATGGTTGATCAATACTAGGGCTGGGTAAAAAAATGTCGATATCTCGATTCTAATCGATTCTCATTTTTACGGAACGATATCGATTCTTAAATCCCAAGAATCGATTAGTCTAGCCTGTTTTTAGTTAATGGACGGAACTTTGAAGGGCACCTCCCATCCAATAAAATCGCAATAAGCATTGTGTTTTGGTACTTTTAATATGAAACAAAGTCTCAGATTTCAAATTCTGTCCATTGTATTGCAGTATTTAAACAATAAATGCCATTTTAGCGCTGTTTAATGTGGAGTGACAGATCGCTGTAGCGCTGCGCGCCTCAGTTCAATGTCCTGTGTGTAAGCGGCAGCGCGTAGCGCACGTGGACTGATCGTCTCCTCCAATTAATACCAGTTTTAGCACAAAATAATCATGACTAAACATCCGAAGGTAAGTTAAAAGAAAGAGTACAACTTTACAATCGTGACCATAAACTCATTAGTCAGATAGAAAACTAAACTGCAGAGGGGGGCATTTTCAGTGGTGGACAGTAAAGGAGTGGTTTTACTTCGTTACTGTACTTAAGTACATTTTTCAAGTATCTGTACTTTACTGGAGTAGTTTTATTTTGAGTAACTTATGCTTTGGAATGTAGTGAAGTAAAAGTAAAAGATCATACTTTTTACTTCACTACATTTCATAAAACATATCATTACTCCTTATAATATAGCACGTGCTCCAACACGCAGAAGCGGTGTTTGATTCAAGAACAAACTGATTCTTTTCAATGAACCTTTTAAATCGGTTAGCAAATCGCACCAAACGATTCATTCACGAATTAGATTGATCCGATTGCAGCTGTTCTCGAGTCGACAACTCACTGAATCAAATTAACCGTTTAGTGTGAGTCTCCAGCAAACTGAATTCACAAGTAAGAACCGGGAGATCTTGTGAGCGCACTGATGCTGCTAAAAGTAAGTTACTAATGTCAAATTTTTAGATATAAAGTCCAAATATTTTTATTCAACCACCTAGATAGATTACATCTGGGGGAAAATAAAGGATGTGATGTTCAGAACATGGTAACTACAGTAATTATCAAAGTGGGAAGTGATGCCCTCTGGGGGCATTTAGCCAGGGTTGTTTTTACTCCACAGACAAGGTTTGAGAAGAAAAAATTATGAAAATATAATTATATTTTCCTTAAAATGTTCTTCCTAACTTCAGGCCTTAATCTAATGTCATATATAACTGTGATGTTCTGCAAAACAACAAGCTTTGTTTATATTTTAAAACACTTTTTTCTTACTGGTGAAAATCAGATGGTCAAATCTGTTTTCTCTCAGGTACTTCGCAGAGTAAGCTTCCCAGTGAACATTACTACATCACTCTCGTCGAAGTAGTCCATATCAACAACAAAAATATATCTTGACTCCATAAAATGGTTATTTTTCGAAAATCCCAGGTATTTTGAGCAGTAGGAATATAAAAAATATGTGCTAACATAAAATTTAATTAAGAAGCCTATATAAAATTGCAAAATAAATCTATTAGTACTTTTTTTACTTAAGTACATAAAAAAATCGAGTACTTTTGTACTTTCACTCGAGTAAAATTGAAAAAGGAGTACTTTTACTGGAGTAATATTTTATTATACGTATCTGTACTTTTACTCAAGTACTTGATTTGTGTACTTCGTCCACCTCTGGGCATTACTGCTAAATATATGCAGCATATAACATATTCATTATAATTTTTACTGTTCTTCAATGTTTAATTTATGTTTGAATAAATCCATCAAGTTTTTATGACAGCCACCATTTAAATGTTTATATAAAAAAATAAATAAAAAAAAAAACGAACTGAAGTAGAAGTATTATTATGTAATTGTAACTTTATTATTTTAAAAACTTCATTAAGTGTAATTTAAGCAGTTGTAGCCTAGCAATCAGTCAATTTTAACCTTCAATATTATAGTAATGCAGTACCAACTGACTCTCGTGTATA
>NW_015640043.1:367428-368487 GCF_001515625.1 Sinocyclocheilus rhinocerous
AAACTGTAGAGAGGGGCATTTTGCTAAATATATGCACCATATAACATATTCATTATACAGTTTACTGTTCTTCAATGTTTCATTTGTTTGAATAAATCCATCAAGTTTTTATGACAGCCACCATTTAAATGTTTATATAAAAAAATAAATAAAAAAAAAAACGAACTGAAGTAGAAGTATTATTATGTAATTGTAACTTTATTATTTTAAAAACTTCATTAAGTGTAATTTAAGCAGTTGTAGCCTAGCAATCAGTCAATTTTAACCTTCAATATTATAGTAATGCAGTACCAACTGACTCTCGTGTATATTTTATAGGGCTGGGACAATAAATCGATGCAGAATCGATTCGTGGATTCCTCTGGAATCGATTCTGAGCTTAGATTTTAACAGCAGATGGCGCTCTAATTTAGTTTTTATCCACACACTCAAATGCAGAAGAGTGCTAAAGATCGCTTGAGCGTTCGGCTGAGTCATGTAATTTCACCTCAGCTCAGAATGCTTTTATGACACAAGGTTAATGTAATTCAAGAAATGTCTGTCCATACAGTAGAAATCAATGGTAACCAAAATGGTTTGGTAACATTCTACAAAATATATTTTGTGTTTTACAGAAGAAAGTAAGTCATACAGGTTTGGAAAGACATGAGGGTGAGGAAAGGATGACAGCATTTATTAGCAGTAAATTTCCTATGTTCTAGCACAAAATCAATGCTTATACTGTCAAGTGCATTTCTATGTGACAAAAATGCAGTAGGCTATTAGTTTGTTGCATTTGCTGTGAATTCAGAAATATATCATTATTTGTTTTTGTCCTCAATTATTTATTTATTTACTTACTCCAACTGAAGGCCCTATAACACAGCGAAACATTCACAGGGAACCTTGAGGGCCGGGTAGGCTGGATTTGTCCAGGGACGAATTTTAACCCCAGTCCAGCCCTGTACCCGTCACTACGCAACAAATAATGACGTGGCGGGCACACTGGTTTCCTTTGCATTGAAGCAATAACGAAAAAAAAAAAAATGCCTGAAAACCCGCATCGTGTCTACACCAGAT
>NW_015640043.1:368610-372604 GCF_001515625.1 Sinocyclocheilus rhinocerous
AATAGATTTTGGTTTGACTGTATCTATTTGATAAATGAAGTTAACCAACTAACATTATACATACCCTTTTGGTTTCTGTACCCAATATTTAAAAAATGTACAAATGCAATAAAAATATCGGTATCGGCAAGTACCAAAAATAAAAGTATCGGTATCGGGCGAGTACTGGAAAAAGGGGTATCGGTGCATCCCTAATTAAAACATAACTGTTTTATTAAAGCAATAAGAAATGCAAGGCTGTTCAAGTCCCCGTGCTTCAGTATAAGTTACAGTGATACCCAATAAATTCCCTATTCAATGATTTGCAGGAAAATAAATGCTAAATTCATGTTGACTGACAGGCAAAACCTAAAAAGGACCTTGGGCACTTGGTGCTACTTTAAATGCAGGAAATCTAGACGGCAAACTCAGCGTTTCAGACAGTTTTATTTCCTTACCTCCCTCATACGCAGCCGTCCAACCTGTACCACCTGTATGATTTGTACAGTAGATCGCAAGCACTTATATGACATATCCCTCAACAGACAGTTGCAACTACCCAATGGTGTCCAAAGCCTCCATTTTGTGGTGGTGAAAATGTCAAACATTATTACTAATGAATCGGCCACCAAGGGATTTCCTCTCTCCCTGCTGCTTGACTTAATTGGCGGTTTAAAATCTCATTCAATTATTTATAACCAACAGTGTGCAGAGCTGTGCTCCGTCTGCAGTGAAGAGATTAATAAGATACAGAGCCATTTGTGTAATTAAAGCTAATATGAGGAATTAATCCTGGCAGAAGAATGAGGGAGAACGTCGTAAGAAAGATTGTAGATTAGCACAGGAATCATGGCCGAGCAGCCATGCTAGCAGTAGGAGCAGGTTATGAAGAACGACTGGGAGATTACAGTATATTGGCATATTTGACTCCATAGGGGGCGGCGTGTCTGTGATAATAAACACATGGAGGGAGAGATTATGAGCGTGTGAGAGACACAATTCTGGAGGGTGATGATTCATTAACAGAAAAGGTTTAGCAATGACAAACACTTTCATTTTTGAGAGGTGATTTAACAGACATTAATGTTAACAATTATTTTTTAGCTGTGTTTCCAATACCATATGTTTATTCTCACATTATTGCTCTGCTAACCTAGTGTGTAGTCTACCTAGAAAGCATCATGAGCATTTTTAGGGTTCCAAAAGGTAGGCAACAACCCTATAGACACCCTTAAAGTGACAACTTTAAAGTGTTATTATTCACTCATCCTCATGTCGTTTCCAAACCTGTTTGACTTTTTGTTTGGTGGAACAAACATATTTAAGGGTGTTTCAGCTGTTTTTGTCCAAACAAAGTCAAACTTTCATTGTAATTTTTTTAAATTACTGAATTTAATGGGCTTCATTCTCGCTGTTATAATGAAGCAAGGGGACTTGAATTTCCTTTAGTTACTAATTGTTTTAATAAAGCAGTTACATATATGTAATATAAAGACACTTAATGTTCAAATAAAATATAAAAAAATATAAATATTAAAATACACATTTAAATGAATGAATTAAAACATTGTCTTAAGTAAAGCATCATTACTATGAACGAATAAAAATAAAAGATAATCACTTTTTTCAAATAAGTGAATACATAACCATATTTAAAATTGTTTATTTAATTCACCTTTTAAAATTTTTATTAAAAGGAACAATAAATAATATTTGACAAGCATAGAAAATACATTTTTAAAAATAGATTTTTAAAATCACTTTTATAATTATTTTTATAGTTTATTTTTGCCCTTAGCCAAATTGTGAAGAATAACATCCCAGAATGCACTGTGACAAGCATACTGTACAGGTTCATTCAAAAGGGTGGTTGAAGCAGAGAAGCTGATTATCAAAAATGCTAAATATACACACTACCATTCAAAGGTTTGGGCTCAGTAAGATTTTTTTTTAATGTTTTTGAAAGAATTCACTTATGTTTACCAAGGCTGCATTTATTTGATCAAAAATACAGGAAACTGTAAAATTGTAAACAATTATTACAATTTAAAATAATTGTTTTCCATTTTAATATATTATAAAATGTAATTTATTCTTGTGATGCAGTTTAATTTTCAGCATCACTACTCCAGTCTTCAGTGTCACATGATCCTTCAGAAATCATTCTAATATGCTGATTTGCTGTTCAAGAACAACATTTTTTTCACCGAAGACGATAACGAACTAAAACTCTTTTTGAACGACAAAAACTATGACGAAAATTGATTGACATTTTCGTCAATGAATAAAAACGAGACGAAAATGTTAGGGATGGACGATTTGGGAAGAGATTCATTCAGAACGAATCTGCTGCATGGTTCGGAGGTTAGATGCGTACATATGAACTGGCGGGACATAAGCTAAGATACACTTGCTGCACATCTCACAAAACGTTAAAAAATGTCAATATGTGGGAGTAAGAGAACAGCAGACATATAGATCAATCTGACGACGCAAGAGAGAACTCAATTCGGTCCGGTTTTCTGAGCGCAGACACTGAAGCATACACACAAAGAAAGCGCGTCTCTCAGCACACAAGTACTCTTTCGCTTCGCATGAATGGAGAATTACACACAAAATGATGTCAAATTGTCCGTTTTGACGAGTATTCACGTAAACACAGTTGATTACGTCTTAAGTGAACGTAAACAGTAGGGAGAACGTCAGGGACTGGGACGCAATTTCAGGCAGGGAAATATCACACTCATCCAGGACACACAGAAAAAAGGGGGCCAAAATTGTACCTTTTGGGGTACAACAGCTTGACACCATAGCAGTTCACCATACATATTAGTACCTTAAGAGTAGTAATTCGTACCCTTAAGGTAATAATTTGGAAGCCTAGGGGTAAAAAAGGAACAAAGATGTCCTTTTAAGGGTTCAGTTCCAGTGACAAGGTGTTGTACCCCAAAAGGTGCAATTTTGGCCCCTTATCTCCTGTATATAGCCTATACAGCCACAAAAAATTTTGAAACCAGACAACCCTATTATTTGTATGGCCATCACATAAAAAAAGGTTTAAATCCTTAGTCTGGGGCCGTGGAAAATAATTTAAGGTTCACTCTTGCACTGCACCTTCACTTCCCTTTCCTTCATTTTCCCCCAATATCTTTATTCAGGCTATACAGACAGCGCTCATTAAGATAATAAATGATATTCGCTTAAATTCTGATTCTGGCTTTTTACGCAATTTTTAAAACAATTATAATAAACTATTATAAATAAATTATTAGTATATTATTATATATTATTATTTTAATAATTAATTATAACTATTTTAATAAATTGAAATAAAAAGCTTTTGTAACATTACCTTGGACTATACAAAAAGCTTGGAGTCAGGCAGGGCTCTACGCTTACTTTTCTTTTTAGGAGCGCTTGTGCTCCTAATTTAAAAAAATTAGGAGCACGGTCAAAAATTTAGGAGCACCTTCTAATCAGTAATAAAAAATTCTGATAAAAAATTAACCTTCCCATTACGAGGTGATATTTGACTCCTTAGAGTGATTTACAGGGAATTTTGTTTTTACCTTTGTAATGGCATTTTTTATCTTTTATGTCAAATACAAAAAAATATATTTAGAAGCTTTTTAACATTTCTAATTAAAACAACAGAATAAAAACAAGTAGAATAAGAAGTAGAATAAGAATAAGTTACCAATCAAATGAAATCAGTATTTAAGAAATAAATTTGTGCTACAGAGTTGGCACAGAAGAACACACAAGTGGCTTGTAGGTGTATTTTCAGACATTTAATGAGGCTCAGCGGTCGCATGAGTGCAATTAAATTCATAAATTCATGTTGAGGTTAATGTTTTAAATATAACATTTTGAATATAGAAATGATTTAAATAACAGAAAAGATACTTTAAAAATTAAACTAAAACTGCCAGCAGGTGGCGACAAGTCACTGATTTTATCACTGAATCATTCATTCAATTGATTCCTTCGAACGGCTGAATCATTCAGGAATGAA
>NW_015640043.1:373004-378590 GCF_001515625.1 Sinocyclocheilus rhinocerous
GAATATCTTATTTACACCCTGTCAACACTTTGTTATAATGAGAGGATACGTCTGTGATACATTACTCAACGCTGCAGAAACACGTAAGTACGTTAGAACCTTTGACACTGAAGACTGGAGTAATGATGCTAAAAATTCAGCTTTGAAATCACAGGAATAAATTATATTTTAATAAAAATATTTCACAATATTACTGTCTTTTCTGTATTTTGGATCAAATAAATGAAGGCTTTGTGAGCAGAAGATACTTCTTTAAAAAACATAAAAAAATCTTACTGATCAAAACCTTTTGACTGGTAGTGTATTAACACATTGTGTTTCTGCTCTAGCTCCCTCCCTCCCTGTACAATAAATCCATGTGAATATCTGTCTCTGCTAAATTTTTTAATGTAACTTTACAATCGATATTGATGTCCTTTAGCACAGTATTCTGAATGATGATAATAATGGGGTGCTACTGATAGCCTAACAGATACTAGCAGTTGAATAATCAACTACGTTAATAAAACAAAACTATCTAGCGTATTTACAGATGAAGCTGACCTGCACTTGAAGCCCTGAACAGGTCAGTGATGTTGCTACATTTGACTGCTTCTTCTGGCCGCTTCCTCTCTTTCAACGAGTCCCGAGCATCGGTTCTGTTTGGAACCGTTTGACGGATGCGCGGAACACACGTGAGCCGATTCCTATAGCGCAGCGCTGACAGTCAAGACCGATTTATGATTTATTATCGAATGAAAAGATCGGAAATGATCACTTCGGTACATTGAGAAGGCATAAATATAAAATATTAATAATAATAATAATAACTAAAAAAATTAAAAAATTAAAAAAAACAGGGCAGCGTGCCAAATCAGCCGCCAGGTCACCGGGAATTCTCCCGGTGCTCCCGATGGTCAGTCCGGGCCTGGAGAACGTGTATCAGTACATTGCATCCATTGCAGCTGTGCATTTGGTTTTAAAGGGACAGCAGCCTAATTTAGTTGCTATTGTCCGAGTCATTGATGTTAATCAAGCAACAACAGAAAGACAGAAAATCACTCACTGCTCTTGACTGAAAAACTTTAGTAGCCCTAAAGATTAATCTAAATTTATTTATAGAAATAAAGATGTCTGCTTGAAATAATGAAGAATACGGTAAACAAGTTGCTATAAAGAATGCATAATTAGCCTATATAACCATTGGTATTTCATTAAAAAGGCCGACTAAATTTACTGTAGATTTAGTCGACTAAAATCGTATTATATTTAGTCGACTAAAACTAGACTAAAACTAAAAACAATTCAGATGACTAAAATATAACTCAAACTAAATGGCATTTTAGTCAAAAGACTATGACTAAAACTAAATCAAAATTTGCTGTCAAAATTAACACTGATTGGAATGTTCCAAATCAACCATTTACAGGTTCCTTCATCTATACATGCAGCAGACAGCAAGGCAGCTCACCAGACTTTAAAAATGAGCTCATATAAGAGTCTTGACCTCTAACACAGGATATGGACGACTAACGCAACTCTCTCCCATGCCAAAACATAAATAAAGTGCGTGGCGAGGTGAAACCGCTTGCTTGCTATAAAATTTGAACAAATACTAAGCCAACCAAACTAAGCCTGGGGGCTGCAATTCACTACTGATATACCAGCGCCTTCAATGGTCAAAAGTTAAAGATTGTTTATAAAGCTGTCTCAAAGTCTAGAAAAGACTTGAGTGTGGCAGGCCATATTATACGCTTCCCCATGAATAAAACATAGCTGTTTTTCACACTGGGCGGCATGAAACATCAAAAACATTTAAATCTTCTCTCTTGCTTTCTCACCCCCTTTTTCGAAATCTAGATGGAGTGACTCGATCAACAACTATACTATAGGATGGCTCATTGCTCAAGAGCCTGAGAAAATGACTGGGAAACTGCAGAGTCGCTCATCACGAGCCACTTTCAGAGCACTGATTCGAGCCCTTTTGTTTGATCTCTTGAACAATAAGCAATTCCCTTACATGTGTATTTATATGAATATGAATGTGGAGTCATGTCTCCCACAGGCGAAAAACCTGCTTAATTTATATCTCTATTGTGTTTGTCCCTTTTCACAAATAAGCTCAAGCGTCTCCTCTTATCGGATTTCCTGTGAACTCAAGCTCTGCCCCCGGACTCGCTCCTGGCAGTCCGATAACTCACATCAGAATGGAAATCTGTGCTTCTTTTGCAGCCTCAATCGTTCTATGAGAAAAAAAAATATGATGGGGGAAAATCACCTTGATGCTGTTTCGAAGACGTATAGTGCAAGTTTCCATTGGCAACAGAAAGGGACCTAATGACAGTTTGGCAAGGGGACAGTTTGGTAGGGAGTTTTTCATTAGTTTTGAAGGAAAAAAGCGGAGCAACAGTGCAAATGAGCGTCAGAAGGAAATGTAGAATTGGAATGAGAGAAAGAAAGAGGGCAAAAAACCTATACTCATGGCTCTGACAGCCTTCAAAGTCGGCGCCTGCAGCTATTCTGTTTGCAATGCTGTCAAACAGTAATCCAATTGAGCACCACAGGGTGGTAAACACATGGGAAAAGAGTAAGAAACAAATGTGAGATCGAGGGAGAGAGAGCTTGAGAATGTGGAGGGGGGCAAAAAAACTAAAAAAAAAAAAAGCAGATCATGACAACCTCGGGCTGAATGTGTAAAGAAATGATTCTGCCCTGGCTAAAGGGCAAACAACTCGTAACAAAACAAACACATTGGGACTCTTGTCTATTGTCTTGTGTGTTTGTGTTAGGAATGTGTTTAAAGGAAAAGCCTTGTTGATTCCTCAAGACACTCTGTAAGACTGATGAAAAAGTCGGAAGCAGAGGGACTGGTCAAAATGTGAAGAGCAAAACTCAAACACAATGATAAATCAACCACAGATGTGCTTCATTTTGGTGCGGTGTGTAAAATCTTTATTTCCTGCATTCATAATGATTTTATTGGCTGAAGGAATTTTATTCGGGTATTCTATTCACAACCTTTTGCAAGAAATCCTACAATTTCACTATTAACATGAAATGTTATCCACAATGTTTTTTTCATAAAGGTGTCGTCATATTTTCAATTGTTCAGTGAATTTGAAATATAGTCATATAGTCACATTAACCAACAGAAAAGCTGCTTTGTTTGAAAGTAATTTCTGTCTGAGTTGTGTTTTTTATACGTCTCTATGATACTGACAATAGATAATGGACCTTTCATGCCCACAAAATTTCACAGATATTTTGCTAATGTAACCACAGCTTAATGTGACATATTTCCAAGTGAATCAAGACATTAAAAAGTAATTTCTTTGTACCTCTACAAATAGGATCAAGAATATAAAAAATAAATAAACAGAGTAAATTTTTTTCAATTTAATGTCAACTTTACTCATTGAAGTATGTAAAATAATGTCTTATAAATTACATATTATGACTACATCTCTGAGGCACAAACGGTTAAATTAAATCGTTTTCTTTTGTTCTCGATCACTATTTTCTCTTGAAATCCCATGATGTCAAATGTTAAAAAATATATATGATTATTAATATTTTAGGTACTATTTCACACTTTAACACAACAATAAGGTTCAATAAGTAAACATTAGTTAATGCAATAGCCAACAATCATTTTTTAATTAATTTAGATCAATAAAAAAGCACAAAATGTTCACTGGTATTTCACGTTATCTAATGCATTAACTAAAGTTAACAAATTGAACCTTCTTGTAAAGTGTAACCTATAATTCAGTTTAAAAGCCAGACTAATATTACACAACATTATCCTCATTAAAATGCTGTTAAATTATGATTGCATTTATGAGGTGGATTATACATTCCGGCCAAGGGGTGCAGAATTTCTGCACGACACAAGCAAATATTACAGACCACTGTGCCGCATTACACAATCAGCCATCCATAAAATGGGTCTTATTTTATCATAACAACTCATAACTACCGGTTATGGCCTTCAGGCGACTCAGACAGCCTGTCTATATGGCAAGAGGGCTGACTTCATTACCTAATCACTACAATACAGCAAATCCTACAGCCTCTCAACTCTAATTTCTGCCCTGTCTGCCCTCATCGAGCACAGCTGAAATCATTTTCATAAACAGCATTGAGAAAATAAGCGATCTAACCTGCGGGGACCCGAATACAGCTTTTGCTCGGCATGATTGGCTGTTTTTTTCCATAACAATAGAGGGAGGCTGAAGGTTGAACTTGTGGAGGCATTTTATTACTGTTGGTGGTGGGCTCTGATGTGGACAAGTTAGCCTGAATGGACCCAAAAGCATTTAAAATAAAGTGCACAATGAACTGATGGAACCTTTATTCTTTGAAGAAGTGTTCAAATTTATTTGATACAATTTCTTTTTCAAGGCCATGGTGATTTTAAGTTTGTTTTTTAATTGATGTGATTACCATGTCCAATTTAAATTTAAATCACCGCTTCAGGAGTGAAATGAGAGAAAACGCAATTAAGCCAACTATTTAGGAATGCCAATTAAACACTACTGGGGCGCCTGAAGAATATAGGCGTCTTAACTTATGCAAAACTGCACAACTCTTGGTAAAATTAAAGTAAAAGGTCATATGGCGAATAATGCACCCCAGGATTTGATTCCCACCTCTTTATCCATATCTGGCCCCCAGTTTCTCCTGACCTTTCGGATAGCCTTCTAATGCCACAATGGCTTTCTCATTGTGCGAAGCTGCAGAGGATGCGGTGAAATGCTTTAGGTGCGTGTATTCTTCTTCAGCTCCACCGTGTATATGTCTGTCCTCTGACCTGTTGCACACAAAACTGAACTGCAAAGTAATTCTATGACCTGGAAATATATATATATAGACAAGAGTCTCGCAACTCTGTTTATATTTAATTTTTTTTCAATTATACATTTTTCCACCACACAATTCTAATTTTTTTCTGGCAGTTCTAACCTCAGAATTGCTAGAAAGTCAGCCAGAATTCTGAGTTGATCTCTTGAAAAAAGACAGAATTTTGCGACACGCAGCATTGCTATATATAAACTGGCAATTTTAAGAAATAAAGTCAGACATCAACTTGCTATTGTGAGATAAAAACTCAATTCTGAGAAGAAAAGTCAGAATGTTGAAATATAAACTAACAATTAGGCTACCTTTTTTTTATTCTGTGGCAGAAACAAAAACATTTTTTCTTAGAACTGCAAGCTTATATCTTGCAATTCTGAGTTTAGAATTGCGATCAAAAAAGTTCAAATTGTGAGATTAAAGGTTGCAATTAGGGATGCTCCGATCGATCGGCTGGAGATCGGTATCGGCCGATAATCACATTTTATGACTCGATCGGTACTCACTAACTTGGCCGATCTCACGAACCGATCACAATTTGATGACCTCAACACGTGACGACGTACATGATGCGTGGGTACATAAATGATTTGGCGCCGCAGTCATGTCATCGCCAGTGTGGAAATGCTATGACGCTTCGAGAAACAATGAAAAATTCGCTAATTGTTGCGTATGTTTTGCATGATGATATGATGAATGGATGGTTCATTTTTAACAGCAGATTCAGTGATGTTAGAGCTGATCTGCGCC
>NW_015640043.1:379680-383719 GCF_001515625.1 Sinocyclocheilus rhinocerous
ATAAAACAAAATATCTTCTTTGGCCATATTAGCCTACTCAATAGCATTAACACAGGCTTTACTCCTTTCAAACTTTATCTGGAATGTCACTGTTTCTGTCACTGCAGCTTCCCGATCAGGCGAACAAACACACACACACGCGCACGCGAAATCGTCTGCCTCATGAAAAAAATATATTTTAAAAAAATTTAGTTAATATTTGCATCATTTATGATTCATTTTATCTACCCGCGACCCACCCGCAAATAATCAGAATGCATTTTTTATTACCCAACCCGCAGATTAACAACTTCAGTCTGCTCATCACCTTAACTTTAACTGCGTTTGTAGCCGGCGCCGTAGCCAGACTGATAAACAAACACAGACCGGAAGTTAACTTCGGGCCAGGCGCGTGCACCCGATGAAACCGTCTATATAAAGCTTGAAGCATCAGAATCGGCATCGGTATCGACCGATCACCATGACAAGAAATCGGTACTCAGTATCGGCTGCAAAAATCCTGATCGGAGCATCCCTAGTATTATATATTACTTTATATTTCCTTTTAACTGTAATGTGGATGAACTTAATGAACACAATGTTTAAATCTTGCAATTATGCTTTCATAATAGTGTTTTTTAATAATTACATTGGTGTAACATACCGCCCCATAGGTTTCCACTGTAAACGCATTATTGTGTCAGGGCATGTCGAAAATTTTTTTTTTTTGTGGTAATCCCAGAACCTTCCTCTAAATCTGTCATAGAAAGAGACACTAATATAACCCAGTCACACTGAACTGACCTGAGGGGGGAGGTTGTGTGTGTACGGTCTGATGTCTGCTAGCGGTCAGGGTGCCCAGGCCCCTAACAGTTACACTGCTGCTTGGCCTGTGCAGCAGAGCCCCGGGGCTGTCTGAGCTGCCGCAGGGACGCGTCGCCGTACTGGATCCCAGAACCCATCCGCTCCGGATCCAACTCACCTGTATGAGCATAAAGAGAACACTAAGCTTAACCTTATAAAGCCTACTGTATCATATTTGATAAACAAATTCCTACGGCTTCTAAATGCACAGGCGCAAGTGGAATTTACAAAACATGGTGACATTAATTTTTAAGAAAATATAATGGGCGATATATTGCGTCACCAAAAATTATTGAGGTCATGTATATATATTGCACGATAAGTCGATATATTGATTATTGCGACAGGCCTACCGAACACCATGACAAGAAACTCCGTATCGGCTGCAAAAATCCTGATCGGAGCATCCCTAGTTGCAATTACCTTTTTTGTTTTACTCCATGGCAGAAACAGGCTTCAATAGTGAATTACCTTTAAACAACATGTCAAATCAAAACAAACCATGACTGACCACTTTACATGTCAGTCAGCTGACGCTTCCTGTCTAAGTGGGCCTGTTCTTGGCCAGAATAAGCTGCAATATGCACCGGACGCTAGTTTAGACAAAGGTCTGGCTATTAGACTGTTAGTCAGCTGGTGCGAGTGGTTCAGACTAGATATAGCCAGATTAATCATGGTTTAGAGCCTCTTCTTAGAGCTGAGAGTGCTGTTTGAATCACTAAATCCATTTGGACTGAACTGTGCTTGCGAATTGAAGATTACTTCAACATTATTTTTCGTTATGTGAAACTGATTCAATCAAGCCACAAGGGCTCTTATTGCCAAAATAATTTCTGAATCATTGACATCAATGATACAAAAACGGAACCCATCTCCTTTCCAACAAATTTCACCCAGCGAATGTTATTTCCAATAAGCATCCAAGTCAATAAAACTTGGCTACTTGTCATTTATCAGTCAGACAATCGGTCAAAATAGAGTTTTATATTATCGAAAGAAAAGTAATAGCACACCTCTTCTCAAAGGTGGAAAGTAATAGCACACCTTTCAAAAAGCCGTATGATCTGATGTATCATTCATGTCTGAAGCGCCAATGGAACAGCGATGAGATATGCCCTAAAATGCAAGCTTAGATTAGTTTTAAGGGTTTGTTTGAATCTGCAAAACAAATTTAATCAATAGTAATAGAAATGCCTGCTCTGAGAGGTGACCTGAGGTCAAATGTCTCACCAAAGGGCATAAAAATCTTTTTAACTTTCTAATTCACAGGTCACCGCTCCCAGAAATCTCACCTATAATTAATATGTGACCAACCCTGAACTTTAACAATCAGGCTTCCACCACCCATTCGGTGCCAAATCATGACTTTTAAATTTTTTTCGGCAGTAATGGGAAGGTTGATGTCATTATTGATCAAAATAAGTCTATGGGCAACATATTGATGCCGTGCACAATGAAAAGCTGCAATAGTCAATCAATGGCAAAGGCTGAGGACAGAGGAGGAAAATGCCAGCTCTTCTGTTCACACACAATAGCTCTATTATTATAATTGAAGTTGATTTGACAGGTCCTCATAGTGTAATAAAAGGAAGCGTGTTCTGAATCACTTCGTTTCGGAGCTTAGTGCCTGTACAGAGCAGCTTAACTTGGAAAAAGCAAGCACTGAACAGCTTCTTATCAGTCCTTTATCAAACACAAACAACATGCAGCATCTGCAAATGCAGGTTGTTAAGGGAGATGGAAGATTGTGGGAAATAGTAAACAGGCTGGAGGAAATATGTTAGACATACAGAAAAAGGATGTATAAAAAAAAATTAAAACAACAGAATATTCCATGTATTCTCAGACTTAGGCCTGAATTCCGATAGACAACACTGGAAAATAAATTATTAAATAAATATACAGAAAAAAAAAAATTTGTCATCATAGTATGTGGGGGAAGTGAGAGAGGCCCAAACCTGCAGAAATAAAAAAAATAAGTAAATAAACACATAAATTAATGTAATAAAAGGAAAATAAATGACTGGATAAAACAAACAACAAATACAATTACATTTTGTCCTATACTTATTTTTGTATTACATTTTTCCTTTATTTTTTTAACATTATTTTGTTTTATTTGTGTGTTCATTTATTTTTATATTTATTTACTCCCACATTGTGTTTATTACCCTATATAAAAACTGACACATTTATTTATTCAACATTTTTTGTAATTAATTTTTGCATTTATTCTTACAAGCCTGTCTTATGGTAGACTGGTCTTGTTTACAATTGGCTTATCAGTTTATAATAAAATAAATAAATAAATAAATTCTATATGTACGTGTGTGTGTATGATATATATATCGGCAGGGACTAATCCTAAATCTTTAATTCACAGCACATTCTGTCATAATCAATGAAAGCAGTGGCAGGCAGCTCCTGCTTGACTGACGCGCTAATGAGAGTTATGACTACACCGTGAAGATGAGAGCTATTTTTGTGTCAGAAACTGCATTTTTAATCACTCTTAAGAAAGAGTGTAGATCCTCTTTTGAGTATTTTATTAGAGTTTTACTGTACTGGTCACCTCACAAAACAAGCGACCCTTCATGATCCAGTTTTCCACACACACGAAACAATAATTCAGGGGAATCACTCTCATATTTAAACACATGTTTGTGTGAAAGCTCTTAAGATTGGTTGCTTAACGGTGACATATTATGCCCTTTTTTACAATATGTAATATAAGTCTCTGGTTCTGGTGTCCCCAAATTGTGTCTGTGAAGTTTCAGCTCAAAATACTCCACAGATCATATATTATATAATTTTGAAAATGCCTATTTTGAGTGGAAGCAGAAACAAGCTGTTTTTCGGGCCAGTGTTTTTAAATGCAAATGAGCTGCTGCTCCCCGCCCCCTTTTCCAGAATAGAGCTGCGCCTTTACAGCTCGTACCTGCTAAAAACATCTGTTTTGGTTCTGATTATCATGTTTATCGTGCTGAAATCATGCGGTTTAAACCATATTAGTTTAATCTTCTGATATACGTTTTTTCTGAGCGCACACATCCGAAGCACACGCACAGAAAGCGGCTGTCACAGCATGTGAGTACTAAACTAAGTTCTCATTCACACACAAGTTTACGTTAAAAACACACACGAGTTACAAAAACAGTCGGTTATGTCTGTGAAGGTAAACAGCTGGGAAATAAAT
>NW_015640043.1:383973-389301 GCF_001515625.1 Sinocyclocheilus rhinocerous
TTACAGATTAAGGGGTGGTAATATTATAATGAGATCCCTTTGCCACGTCACCAAGGGAGTGAAATCAGACGCGCTCATTTTCTCAGACGCTTGCAGAAAAAGGCTTACCTAAACAAAGTGATTGGGTTAATCTTTTTCACGTTTCCTTGGTTGGTAGATGCACCAGGGACCTGATTATAGCATTTAAAACCTGGAAAAGTCAGATTTTCATGATATGTCACCTTTAAGAGGTAGGTTGCTTGGTAACCTGGCCTGTCCTCATAAAAAGCTGTAGTCTGTGTGTGTGTGTGATGTATGAGATCTTCAGAGTTGACCTCAGTCCTGCTTGGCAATAGACAGGGGTTACGCTAATTGATTGTGAATGAGTGCTGTATTCTGCTGCTTCAGTAAAGTTCGCAAAAGCGTTTCAGAGAGCTGAATTAAAGAATAACCAAATGCTTTAATTTGAGCCCAGTCCACTCACACTGAAGTATTGACTATTAAAATATTAAACACAGAAGAAAACGGGCATAATATTATAGTAGCTCGGTACTTAAATAAATGGCAAAATTATGCATTTGCTTATTCAGTTATTAAATGTTGATAAAATATTGACGATCTGATAAACTGAAAATGTTCATTTGCTATCGTTTACGCGTGTACCAAATAGCTAATGCCCAAATGCAAATAAAGCGAGATGTCTGATATCAATAACATATAGAGTCATCAGAATCTTAAATGATCAAATTCACAAAAACAACCAACTTACACATAATTTACTATATCATTATATAATGATTAAAAACTGACATTTGATTTGACAACACTATCATTTATTATCAAATCTTTAAGGTTACAGGAAATTTATCTGGAATAATTAAAAAATTATAAAATGGATATTTGTGGTCCTGGATGCTGATTGGTCAATGCAAAGTTCCTTATGTGCAAAAATAGACAATGCAACCTTTTTAATATAATATCAGCTAGTTACTATGACACCAAACATCTGTTAAACTTAGCTGCTATTAACCTTAACCATAAGTTTACATGTTAGGAATTATATTGTCTAGCAGTAATAATGTTTTACCAAAAAATAACATCTTAAATTCTTATATTTAATATTTATGATACAATAAAAATTGACATTTAAACATTTGTAACATTTAGAATTTATTACAACATTATATTTTAATATTTATTTAGGAATTATACCTTCTTATTTAGGAACTATTTCTTCAAGCGGTAATAACATTATAAATAAAATGTGTTTTTTTTAAATATATTAAATTCTTATATTTGATATTTATAATACAATACAAATTACATTTAAAATAATAACATTTAATAATTAAAATTCATTACAATATTATATTTTCATATTTAAAATATGTTAATAATTAATATCTCTTTCACAGTCATGGCTGACAATATAGCTTGGTCTCTTGAACCTATTAACATGACCTGTTATTAAATATTATGAAAGCAGTTTTAAAAAAAAACACAACAGAGAAAAATTACTGGCAAGATGATGTATACACAATGGAAAATTGGACATGTAAGTTAAACCCCTTTCCCTCCCAGTCACCTTTAAAATATGCCTCATTCCCATTTCCAACGCTACAGGAGGAAGGCATTTATGTCCAGTCAATGAGAACAGCACTTACAAACATTTCCAAAACTTCAAGAGAAAGAGACTGGAAAAAGCAAAACTCAGTTTGACCCGCGAGACGTGGAAAAAGATGTTTAGATGGTCTATATTTATTTATATGCCTTGACTTCATACTGCAGACGATAAAGCACTCTTAAAATTTATTCTGCATGACTGTATTTCAGAAGGATACAACTATTTCTTTCTAGGTGTGAAATATGAAAGTGAAAGTGACGTGACATGTGGCCAAGTACGGTGACCCATACTTGGAATTAGTGCTCTGCATTTAACCCATCCAAAGTGCACACACACAGCAGTGAACACACACCTGGAGCAGTGGGTAGCCATTTTTGCTGCGGCGCCCGGGGAGCAGTTGGGGGTTCGGTGCCTTGCTCAAGGGCACCTCAGTCGTGGTATTGAAGGGGGGAGAGGGCGCTGTACATTTACTCCCCCCACCCACAATCCCTGCCGGTACGAGACTCGAACCCAGAACCTTTGGGTTACGAGTCCGACTCTCTAACCATTAGGCTACGACTTCCCACAAATTAATCTTTAATTTATGTAGCCACCTACATTCTGCATGTCAAAATTGTAAGAAAATTAATCAATACGGAACAAGAACATGAATCAAACGACACATATGGTGTAAAGGGTGGCTTTGGGGTTCTGTATCATAAAAAGCACAAATAATTTAGATTGAATCCTTTTTTTCTATTGTTTCTGTTTCTGCAAGAGCACTACTTGAAAGTGTACAACAGTTTTCAGGAAGTTATATGTAATGAGTTCCTCATACAATAGACTTTAACAGTCAGGTTCTGGGGAAAAACATTCTCAATAGGCAATTAATTTTTTCATTAACTTATTAACTTTTAAAAAGACAGACCTACTGTGTTAATCAATGGTATATGCTTTTGTTGAAGAGATTTGTAGTGAAGTGAAATGAAGAAATAGTTGACTACTAGGCCTGTCGCAACAATCAATATATCGCGCAATATATGTACATGACCTCAATCATTTTTGGTGACGCAATATATCGCCCATTATATTTACTTAAAAACCCTATCAAGACATTTATTGCTACTCTTTATCTTCTAAACAATGATTGACAACACTGTAGAACCACAATCAAAACTCCTATAGTGTCAACGAGTCCCTGGTGGCACACTTTGGCGTATGCTACAAAAATCCCCCATAGAACCCAAAGAGATGCTTTGATATGTGCACGATGGCCAGTGAATGACAATATGGAACTTTGATCAGCCAACCCAGAGTCCTCCACATGTGCATGTGCGACTATCAGACCCAACTTCAAAGAGCTGCTTCCCATCCAGTGCAATTAATAGAGCGGAGAGCCAACTGATATGATATGATGATCCTATTAGGACTTGATAGGCATGTCCTGTTCTAAAAGAAAAAGAAATTAAGAGAGAGAGAGAAAGTGATGAAAGTAAGAAAGAGGGTGACTGACAATGTAAGATGTGAAAAGGTAAAAACACTGATTCGAAAGGGTTGTTTGATGACCATCTGTTTTGCCAGTTCATTATTCTCTGGAAATGTTGCATGCCTCATCGTACCATTAAATGAACATGAAAGACATGAATAAACATAAAAAAGTGAGTATGTGAAAGGGAAAAAACAGTGTGGAGGTAGGTAAAGCAATTGAAGAAAGCCCACTTCCACACAAAGAATTCAGCCAATCAATTTTCAATAATTTATCAGCTGACCAAAGCACAAAGCTCCAGGTGTTTCTTCTTGGATCTGGGATTTTTGTTCGTCGGTTCAACAGCTAAGAGAAGAGAGACACTAAAGAATTTTACTCTTTTAAAACTTTCCTTCAGGCACCATTTATAATCTCACCATTAAAAACTCTGGAATTGACAGATTTTACATTGTGCATGATGTTATTATTTATTTTTTTCTTTGTTAATATTCAATAGTTGGCGAAAAGTACCTGGAGGAGCTACTACTTCCAAAAAGTTCCTAAAGTGAGCATTTGACAGAAATGGCAACACGGTGAATTAAATTGAAGTAAAAGGACGTAAATAGTATTTTTTTGTAAAACACTCAAATAATCTTTGTTTTAATTCCAACTTCGACAATGTTTTTTACAGTGTATATAAAACAATTTTTGAATGGCTGTGAAGTTCATACCTCATCAAAACTGACTATTTTAAATGACAGTAAGGTCACTTCAGCTGTAGACATTTTGGCTACATCCTAATGGCCAAACACTTTGAAAGTCTATTGGATATAGAAATGAAAATCAGAGTCTTGCCTCATAGTAACTGCGAACGGCGTTGCAGAAAGCCTCATCCGCGACGATCTGCGTCTCTCCTTTCAGGAAGGCCTGGAAACGCTCCTTTACCACCTGCAACTGCTGCTTGTTCAGCTGAGAATAGAAAAGAGAAAAAAAACAAGAGTTAACTGAAGATCTATCAGTGGCATCTCATTTTCTTTATCATAAATAAATAAATAACCATAGGAGTAGAGCCCAACTGATATATCATTTAGCCGATATTATCAGCCGATATGAGCCTGTCGCCGATATATCGGTATCTGCGAATATGCCGCCAATATGAAATTTTTTTTTTACAGAACATATAACGCAGATTAAATGCTTCTGAATGGTGTAATTACTTAATTTGTCCAGCAGACAAATATATATCATTGTTTGCTACTGGTGACCCAGGTCATGTAGTGTAGAGATGCGCGGATGAGCTCAAACTTCACCCGAGTCCGCTGCTTCAAATTATCCGCCACCCACCCGCACCTATATTTGATCGTCACATTACAATGATTCCATTTCTTAGTTTTGCATGATGATATGATGAATGGATGGCTCATTTTTAACAGCAGATTCAGTGACGTTAGAGCTGATCTGCGCCTCACTGCACACGTTTGTGGTGCGTTACGGCTCCACGGCCACCAGAGCTGATCGCGGCCGCTCGTCACTGCTTGTGTTTATACCAGCCAGCCGTGGCATGTTTCTGAAGCGGCTCTCCGCACTGCTTAGCTAAAAATAGTCTTTTGTGAGTTGTGATCACGGCACGTGTCTGCGACGCATTAAAGTGTTAGTTCACCCAAAAATGAAAATTAGGCTGTGTTTTACTCACCCCCGAGGCATCCTAGGTGTATATGACTTTCTTCTTTCAGACAAATCCAGTCGGAGTTATATAAAAAATTGTCCTGGCTATTCCAAGCTCTATCATTGCAGTCAGCGGGTGTTGCAGTGCTTCAGTCCCAAAGAAGTGAAATAAAAAGCGCCCATCCATAAAAAAAAAAAGTGTCTCACATGGCTCCGGGGGGTGAACAAAGGCCTCCTGTAGCGAATCGATGCGTTTTTGTAAGAAAAATATCTATATTCAAAACATAATAATCACTTTAATCTAGCTTGCGCTCACTGTTGTAAACGGAAGCAGTTCAGGGCGGATGACGTATGAGGTCAGCGCTGCGCATGCGCCACTCAGAAATGACGCATGCGGAAGCGCAGGGGAGAGATCAAAACAAAACAACGGTCACGAATTAGAAGTACAAAACGAGGATTTGTAAAGAAGAATGTCAGAGGATTTCGATATAAGCCAAGAGGAGACTGGTTTTCCTTTCCTTTAAAGTAAGGAAACTTTGCTTCCTTTGCTCCTATAAACAAACTCGCGAGACTAGCATATCTCAGAGGCGCGCGCGCTGCGCATACGTGCTGCGTC
>NW_015640043.1:391074-397047 GCF_001515625.1 Sinocyclocheilus rhinocerous
TGATTATTACATTTTAAATATGGTTATTTTTCTTACAAAAACGCATCGATTTGCTACAGAAGGCCTTTGTTCACCCCCCGGAGCCGTGTGAGACACTTTTTTTTTTAATGGATTTCACTTCTTTGGGATTGAAGCACTGCAACACCCGCTGACTGCAATGATAGAGCTTGGAATATCCAGGACAATTTTTAATATAACTCCGACTGGATTCGTCTGAAAGAAGAAAGTCATATACACCTAGGATGCCTCTGAGGTGGGTAAAACAAAGCCTAATTTTCATTTTTGGGTGAACTAACCCTTTAAAGCCTGTGTTACGGCCACCAGAGCTGACCACTCAGTCAATGCTGATGTTTATACCGGCCGTGCCGCGGCCCAGAACTCATGCTTATCACATCTGTCAAATCACATCGCGCGGCACGACAAAATACAATAAAATTCTATTGTATTTTGTCGCGCCGCTCGCGTTCCGGTGTAGAATAGAACCAGTTATAATCAGTGATGTTGTCTACACTGGATGTAGTAAACTGATGTCTCGTTCCATTTATGATATGCTGACACAAAGTTCAAATGATTTTCAATGGTCGCTTTGTCGCGTCCTGCGCAGACACGGTGTCAGCATAGTTTATCAGTACAGTCAGTAACGTAGCAGATTGAAAAGTTAGTATCTTTCTGCAGTCCAATAGACGGCAGTGCGGTGGTGGCTTGAGTCTGTTGAATGGTGATTTAACGCTACGTTGTCACCTAGTTGGAGAGACTCAATGCAAAGTAAATAATAGGGCTGGGTAAAAAATATCGATATCTCGATAATCGATACTCATTTTTACGGAACAATATCGATTCTTAAATCCCAAGAATCGATTAGTATAGCCTGTTTTCTGTTAATGGACGGAACATTGAAGGGCACTTCCCATCCAATAAATCGCAATAAGCATTGTGCTCTGGTACTTTTAATATGAAACAAAGTCTCAGATGTCAAATTCTTTCCATTGTATTGCAGTATTCAAACAATAAATGCCGTTTTGGCGCTGTTTAATGTGGAGTGACATTTGCCCTACACAGTTACCTTGTTTAATTTCTTAATTCCAGTTATATATATTTTGTTCTATTTGTGTAATTTAAGTTATGTATAATAAGTGAAGTTTACCGTTAAGTGCTCTGATGTCAGACTCATTTTGAATAATAAAGTTTATTGTTAAATTGATAAATACCCTGCTTCCACTACATAGGCCTATGTTTGTCACATCATTATAAGATCACCACATTTGAGTTATCATTGCAAAAAATGTGTTTATGTATATATATATTCTATATACAGTACCAGTCAAATGGGAAGTGTGTCCAAACTTTTGACTATACTATAATAAAGCCTACACATAAAGAATATTGGCCAATATATCGGTATCGTTCTTTTTCTTACTCCATAATATCGGTATCGGCATCAGCCCCCAAAAAACCCATATCGGTCGGGCTCTACATACGAAAACGGACTTTATGATAATGCTCACTGTAGCACCTCTTCTGGCAACATTAAGTATGCAACGCAATTCTGTTGAGCATGTGTCAATAACAAAATTCCATTTTCTGCTAAATTATGTTATTCTTTAACTGCAGTTCACTTGTAAAGCACATGAAAATGGCTTTCCATAAGTACAAATAATCGAATTTTACTTGTTTGTATTCATAAACGTTGTTTTTCGGCATGCATTATTGATGTTTTGGTAATGAATAATGAGTGGAAAAACACAATTATTTTTCCATCCTTTAATGTGCTTCCAAAGCTGATGTAAAATCAGCAGGAACTTCAGAACAAATGCATCGGTAATGTTTTAGAGGAAAACATCTTCATTTAAAACAGCGATTTTTTCTGCTTGTCATACCCTTTGATGTTGTTTGGAGGGGATTATTTCCAATCAAATTTACCCACAGGGAGCATGAAAGGAGGCTGCTTAAAAATCAGGACTATTAACGGCTTTTCTTAGTCATAATCATAGTTATGACTCATCATAAATTGACATCCAGGATAGCCATTTTGAAAACCGACTTTGGCAGAGACTTTGTCTTGAGTTGGAAATGGAAGAAACCATTGGGTAACTGTGCAACAAAACAAAAACGCATGTAGCGGTTTTATGGTTCCCACAAAAATATTAAGCAGCACAACTGTTTTCAACACAGATCATAAGAAATGTTTCTTGAGCAACAAATCAGCATATTAGAATGATTTCTGACAGATCATGGGACACTGAAGACTGGAGTAATGATGCTGAAAATTAAACTTTGCATCACAGGAATAAATTACATTTTAAAATATATTAAAATAGAAAACTATTTAAATTTGAATAATATTTCACACTATTACAGTTTTTGCTATAATTTTGATCATATAAACAGACAAAAACAGTCATTTCAGATGTAAACACTATTATAATAAAAAAAATTTACAAATTCAAGATGCATTGTAATAGAGCATAAAGCAACCGTAGACCCTGACTGTGATCCTGAAAAGCGGTGGAGTTGTGTAGCAAAATGCTCTGTTTATTTTCCTTCCTGTCGAATGCATAGTGAGCCCTCAGGCAAATGTAACAGACATTAATGTGCTACCACAGTCAACGGTTTTATAACCACTGTAAATTCTAATATTCCCAAAGAGTTGCAGCAACCTACAGGATATCCTTAATTTAATGGCATGAATATGTCGAACATCTGAAGCTATGCCTTATGAAGTCTTTGAATTAGCATTCTAGCACACATCTGTTTCTAAATACAAACAGATCCCATGCTTCAAACACATACTGTAGCTGGAATATGTTTCTGGTTGTGGATTCTAATTCTATTAGCGCTTTAACCAAAGGTGGCCATTAATAAGTGCAATAGAGCACTTGTTTATGGCATCAGCACCAAGCAACAGCACAGCACTCGCATCTCCTCCATGTAGCACTCGCTGTTGTCTCGCTTTCAATGGCTTGTTCACTTTCAGATGTGATCGATTCGGCCTGGTCGCTTCCAGTGGCGGCAGGTGGAAAATATTCTAGGTAGGGCACCACGTCCAACAGTTCTAGCATTCATCCCAGTATTATTTATCCCAGTATAATAAAAGGAAAAATATTAAGACTTGAAACATTTTAAAGGGGTCATATGACGTTGCTAAAAAAGAACATTAGTTTGTGTATCTGGTGTAATGAAATGTGTTTATGCGATTTAAGGTTCAAAAAACACATTATTTTCCACATACTGTACATTATTGTTTCTCCTCTATGCCCCGCCTTTCTGAAATGCATAAATTTTTACAAAGCTCATCGTTCTGAAAAGCGAGGTGTGCTCTGATTGGCCAGCTATCTAGTGCATTGTGATTGACCGAATTCCTCAAGCGTGTGACAAAAATGTTACGCCCTTTACCATACTGTGATGCCGTGTCCCGGAGAGACGAGACAAAACCAATAAAACCCATTATAAACGAGGCATTTGTTGCATCCAGTGGGGACATAATTACGGTAGCGCCGCGTAAACATAAAACCATGTCTGCATTTGTGATCGGAGAAACGACAAACAACAAGCGCTACTCGCATTTGAATCATCAGTGGCAACTGTCTTTTTACGCGTTGCGTTGCATCATGGCACGTAAACACAAAACCATGTCTGCATTTGTGATCGGAGAAACGACAAACAACAAGCGCTACTCTACACTGCTCAAAACTCGCGTTTGAATCATCAGTGGCAAATCCTTTAAATATGAAAACGTACTTACAGGCTGTGAGTCAGCATTATTCGTCAGCATCATACTGTATAGTTTTAGCATGCGCACCGAAGGGGAAACAGGGGAACTGAATTCACCGGAACACCGGCATTGTAGGCTACTCTCCCAGAAAACAGTCCTTGACCTCCGTAAAATGCGTTGCACACATCTGAATATTTGGTTTGAACTGTTCTGGAACAGTGTTGTAAATACAACTTAACCACTGATTTCTAGTTGTGTCCTCTTTTGGAAGACCAAAGAAATTAGTTTCGATTTCACAACGAAACTGTTCAAACATAAGGAGAAGATGCGAAAGACGAATCAACTCGGTGTTCGCGCGCAGTCTGAAACACGTCTCTGTGTGTGTGTGCGCGCACCTTGCACGTGTGCGGCGGAACGGAAGAGACGCTGTGCGAGATGCGGCTTGTGCGCGCGCTTCAGGTGTGAGTCAGATAGCAAGACGAGACGGCAAAGAGTTGTTTTGTGCAACTTATTGCACTTAACTCTTTTTAACATCAAGCAATTCTCTGCTATATGCGTCGAACTAAAACTTTGACCTTTTGCAATGTTTTGATTTAAGAAGTCTATTATTAAAATGATTCAGATATCGCACGCTGCTGCGATATGCATATCGCGATATTTACATTTGCGATATTTCGATATATCGTGCAGCCCTAGCAAGAACTGATAAAATGTTTAAATGTGTAAAGTTTTAAATATGGATATTTTTCTTACACAAACGCATTGCTTTGCTTCAAATGGCCTTTATTAGCCCCCTGGAGCACTTTTTATAATAGATGGATGCACTTTTTGGGACATCAAAATCTCAACCCCCATTCACTGGCATTATAAATCTTGGAAGAGCCAGGAAATTTTTAAATATAACTCCGATTGTATTCATTTGAAAAAAGAAAGTCTTATACACCTAGGATTGCTTGAGGGTGAGTAAATCATGGGGTAATTTTCATTTTTGGGTGAACTATCCCTTTAAAGGGGTCATATAATGCGATTTCAAGTTTTCCTTTCTCTTTGGAGTGTTACAAGCCAAATGATATGATGAATATACTGATAAGAGACACAAAGGCAGCAAAATAGTGGAATCGAACTGTCGAACAGTGGCCAAGATATCAGATTTTCACAACACGACTATCATGGCCAAAATAACTATGTTTGAGTGTCAACAAGATACTGTGGTATATTGCAATACAGGTATATTGTGCCATCCATAAAATCAAACTTAATTTTTTCAAAAGCAAGTGTAAAATCAGCCTAGGACAACCTGGTTGCTGGAGAGGTAATTCACTGAAGGAGGACAGAAATCAAAAGTTTACTGGTTTGTGGCTCTAATAGTGAAATATCAGCTCTGCAAATGGTTACTGTGGTGGGCGAAAGCATTTTAGCCTTGGAGTTCAGGTTTACTCTAGTTCACACACCCACCCAAAAACACAACAAAAGCATTTAATAAACAATTAATTCTCCCCAATGGTTCTGAGTGGGTGAGACCACCTCATCTATGCATATAGCTTAGGGGTGTGCGATGACAAAAAAAATCTCGATATTTTCTGGAATTTTGTTGATAAAGATAATTAGACGATATTGTGCCGAGCGTGTTATTGTGCTGGTAATTTGGCAGGTTTCGGACTGCCGTGAAAAGCTGACTCCCAAAGCCTTTTTTTTTGTAGTAGAGGAATTTAAGTATTTAGGAATGATTATTGACAACAGGTTGAAGTTTGATCAAAATACGGATGCAATTAATAAAAAGACACACCAAAGATTGTTTGTGCTGAGGAAGCTTAACTCTTGAGAGTTATTCTCAGGTCTTTTTATAATTCATTTGTTGAAAATATCCTGTCCTTTTCCTTTATTTGTTGGTTTTCACTATAGCGTATAAAGAACAAAAATCGTTTGCAAGGCATTGTTAATATGTGCTCAAAAATGATGGGTGTTTCCTTGTGAAGTCTAGGGCTGAAGCTATCGAATATTTTAGTAATCGAGTATTCTACTGAAAATTCCATAGATTAATCGAGTAATCGGATAAGAACTTTTTCTTTATTAAAGAGCAATACTAAATATACAAGAGAAAATAAGACAGGTCTCTTAAAATGAACAAGTAATTTGTTCCCTTTTTAGAAAAATGAACATTTTTATTGCTGAAATTGCATATATTAATAACTGTGAAAACTAAACCCATTTAGTGCATTTAATTGCCATATTACATTCAAAATGCAAATACAAATATATAA
>NW_015640043.1:397093-411423 GCF_001515625.1 Sinocyclocheilus rhinocerous
AACATTGTGCAACTTAACTTTCAAGTTTCAGCCTAACTACAGCTCAGTCATGACATAAGCCTTTACTGTCTTCTTAGAAGGCTTTGTGGCTTTTGTAAGAGGCAAAAATTAGTGTGCAGGAAGCTAATGTGGAACAAAAACAAGAGTCCATACACAACATTTAATAACACATTTTTCAGCAACATGAATTCAAAGTTATTTGGAGAATAAACCCTCTTAAATGTCTCTCTGCATACTAATGTGTTTATGTCCTCATTGAGACGGCAGATGCTGAAATCACCGCGAGCGTCAAGCGCGCTTCAGTGTGTGTATGGTAAAGGAAAACGCGCGTCTCTGCCATTCATTCATTCATAGAGATATGATCGCGTAATATGAGTTAATGCTCATCAGATCGCGTAAATCAGTGGGAATTCTGTATGTAGTTACAGTAAATGGTAGGGATGCACCGAAATGAAAATTCTGGGCCGAAACCGAGAATTCTGGATGTGCTTGTTCGAAAATTAAAACCGAACATGCTTTGTAATAATTCTTTATTTTTTTAAATAATATAAAGTAATTTTGTAAGACTTTTTAATTTAACTCAATTTTAATGACACGGAATTTAAAAAACACAAACCAATAAAATAACCACACTTTTATTGAAAAATAAAATTTAATATATTAATATTAAATATCAATGTATTATTTTTATTCAGTTCTATGCAACAGAATCAGACATAACTGTTGTTGTTGTTGTTTTTGACTAATTATCCAAATAATGTATAGTCCTGCAAACAGGGTTTTTCCTTTGTCAAAATGCGGCGGAGGTGGTACCATCCTGATCATGTGCACACAATGTACCCACCCTTCAAGTGGCTGAAACAAACACTTTCTACACGCAACATATTTTAGGTGTTATAATAATTATAGCTATGATTAAAGAAAATGACAGTTATAAAGTTATATTTTATTTTCTCTCACCTAATGTTTTATTGTTATTTATTCTTAAAATAGCCTTATGAAATGTTTTCTTTTTCCTCAGAAATTCTCCGAAGCACATAATTTGCTTCGATGATTTTTTGTATTCGAGTTACTCGAGGAATCGTTTCAGCCCTAGTGAAGTCTTACATTTTATTATGAACAGCAAGTGATGAGGATGGCACATAACAAAAATAGGAGACAGCACCCACCTTTGCATTATTATTTTGAGTGGATGCGCCCTTGGGCGACGTTTAAGGACAATCAGATGTTCTACAAATCGTTACAAATTTACTTTTGTGCCTGAAGCAATATGTTTATGTAATAAATTTAGTTGATTTTTTTTCCTTCTATATTTTTGAATGTATTTTGAGTTTTTGTATGCGTGTTTAAGTGTTGATTGTATATGTGAAGCACCACGGCAGTCTGAACTAATTGCCCCAAGGGGATTAATAAAGCTCTAAACTAAACTAAGTAAGGAGTAACCAAAATTAACTTTCCCAACAGGTTTAAATAGATTTTTACCTTTTATGGACATTTTTACCTTTATAAGGCCAATGTTTTTTCTAACCTAACTAAATGTAAACATTTTTTTGTGTCAAATCCTTAAATTTAATCAATAAATTCAAATAGTAAGACACTATAGGGCTGTTAACAATCGAATTAAATAAGTATCAACAAAATTTGTGTTTGAAATGCGGAATCTGCATCTGAAGTGGCATTTAGATGCATTTGACTGTTTAATGCAGGACATGAATGCATTTAACCTGCAGTTACACATGCATAATTAATGTTTTGATGTTTTAAAAACTAAATGTTGAATTCTGATATTTGAAATTATTTGGGGGGGAAAGGGAAAATATACATAAACCTAAAAATAATAAACCTAAAATTGACAGTAGGTGGCGGCAAATCACTGCATGAGGGAGTCATTCATTCAACCAATTCGTTCAAACAGCTGATTGATTCAGTAATGAAACACCTGGTGTTGCTCAAAGACAGAAAACAGTTCTGGTGTGGTTTTCTTTGGAACTATTTTTGTTGTCGAAATACAGCAAAAACGAACTTGTGTCTAAATGTAAGCCACTTAATATTAATTTCTTGTTTATTGAGCTGTTCATCAAATCAATATCACATTTGCAATCGTGCTGATATTAGGAGAAACGTCACTCGTGTGATATTAACTATATCAGATGTCATAAATATAAAAGACATAATAGTCATACAGGGGCATTTTTGCCCCCTTATCTTGAATTTTGGAGGAATTATAACTGTATGTTAATAGACTAAATCACACAGTGAAAGCATGAACTCTAATGTGCTCACACAGTAGTCTAACCTACATCATGCAGTGTTTGCGTCCACACTCTGGGTTTGTTTTTGTTTGGTTTTTGTGATATACTCGATCATGTCAAATCGCATATCGTTTAAACAACAACTACGATATTATCATAGACCAAGGATAGGCAACAATGATCTTGGAGTGCCTCTGTACTGCAGAGTTTAGCTTCAACCCTAATCAAGCACACCTGAACAAGCTAATCAATGTCTTCAGGATTACTAAGGCTACAGGCAGGTGAGTTTTTTTTTTTAAGGGTTGGAGCTAAACTCTGCAGGACATCGGCACTCCAGGAATGACGTTGCCTATCCCACACCCCTAATACAGCTGCTCACTTAGTACAGGTTTGTGAGTTTCTTTTTGTTTCTTTTGCTGTTATATAATAAGCCTGTTATTCAGATGGTCTCCATTTTCTCATTCTTAAAATTTCTTTTTTTTTGTTCTCCTTTCTCACATTCTTCCATTGATGGCGTTTTGCTTTTGACACTCCCTGAGCATGACAACCCCTTCACATCGTCATGGCAACATCATCTACTGCGTGGCAAGAGTCGGCTTCCAAGGACCAGCCTGGCTGCTGCAGCAATTCAGCTGCAGCAAGTCGCTTTCAGTTTTTTTATATCAGCGGCAAAGGGTAACACCAATCATGAAACGAACACCAGCTGCCACCCTTCTTTTGATGAGTACAGACATTCAAATCATCTTTTAGACTAAAAATATGTCTGAAGTGTTTCAAGCTAGGAAGTCAAAATTCTATAATATATACAACTGAACAAAATTAAAAGTTATTAAGAGGATGTTCAAAACAAAATTGTTATGCAGGCACAGAATGAAGCTAAAAGTTCTGACAATTCTGTCATTTACTCACCTTCATGTAATTTCAAAACCTGTATGACTTTCTTACACTGAAAAGAAGAAAAAGAAGAAATTCTGACGAATGTTCATGCTGCTCTTTTCCCATGAAACTGAAGTATAGTGACTAAAGGATGTCAAACTCCAAAAATGACAACAAGCACCATAAAAGTGGCCTAAGTCATACAAAATTAAAATTCTGGCCAACACAGATAAGTCTATAATGAAAAACTGAAACACAAATAATAAGACAAGTGAATTTAAGCATCACAACATTGTGTGTAACATGAAAAATTGATATTTGTTTTCAGATTTGCTAAATTTTACATTTAACAGTGTAATAAAGTATTAGTATTTTTAATTATTAACTTCAAGTAAATGTTAGATGACGGCAAAGACTATTTAAATGTAAAAATATCAAATATCCAATAGAGTGATAGCAATAAATATAAAATATACGCAATTATAAATACTATATAAAATAATATAAGAGCAATATCACAATATCACAAATGTACCTTTTTTTTTTTTTTTTTTTTTTTTATCAGTGATCACTATAAATCATGCTATACTTTTAGTTCCTTGATGGTGTTAAAAGAATTACACAGTGTGCCGATATACAGCCATATCTCACAGCTATGAGTGTGATGTTGACGGCACAAGTGTGTAATGCTGCGTTCAAGTTCTCCTGGGACGTTCGTACTTACGAGTTGACAAGTCGTAATTACGACGACACGCCCCCAACTCGGGGTTTAAAGAAAATTTCGAGTTTCCCACTCTTTGTGACTTTGTGGTGGCGTTCATGTGCGTTCAACTCGTAAATACGATCTATCCGACATGACTTGAACACACCATAACTACATAAGAAAGAAAGCTTGAATGTCCACTGAGGAAAGCGATATCTTTGTATTATAAGAAAAATGAAAGTGTTTTTTGATCTTGCATGCATGTAAACCTGTTGTTGGGGACCCAAAAAAACTAATTATTCACTTTTGATCTTTTGACCCAGTTTCAAGATTCACTTTCATTTTATCGTTAAAGGGGTCATATGATGCTATTTTAAAGAACATTATTTTGTGTATTTGGTGTAACAGAATATGTTGACATGCAAGTTTCTTTTTAGTTTTTCAATTATTTTGACATTTTTATTTGATTTCAGTTTACGAAATTGTTTTTTCATCAATCGTTTAAGTCTTAGTTTTAATTTTCGTTTACGAAAATCACCTTGGTGCACAGCCAGCCTTGTACTCTTCTTGGTTCAAAAAACTGTCCTCCATAAAATGTGTTGCACAAATTCGAACATCTGGGTTGTGCTGTTCTGTTGTAAATAAATCTTAACCAATGATTCCTAATTGCATCTACTTCCGGAAGGCCAAATAAAGTGTTTTTGCTTTCGCACTGAATCACACAGCGTCTCCCTGACATGGCTGCATCAACATTACTGGTGTTCCGGAAACCACGCCTTCTTTCTTTGCGTGCACATTTGGGCGGCATTATGCTAATATTTCCACATAGTGACGTAGATATGTGGGGGCGTGTTAGAACGAGCCGTTTTAGGTAGGCGTGGTTGACTCTTAACTTTTATAAAGAATATCTTTTTGGATTTGAGACTTTAGTCTTTGCAACTTTACAGATCTTCTTTATGCACCAAGAGCTTGTAACACTCCAAAGAGAAAGGAAAACTTGAAATCGCATCATATGACCCCTTTAAGATCAGCATGAACATTCTGCTAAATTTCTCAATTTATATGTTCCATGTAGGGGTGTGCGATATATATCGTCTGCGATAATATCGTAATTGTTGTTTTAACGATGTGCGATTTGACATTATTTATAATATATATTGGTTTATTTCGACTCGGAGGGAGTGTCAGCCACGTTAAAAAAGTGAATAACTTAAGTAATTTGTGGATTAATGCTTACTGGAGACGCGAACCGTTTCAAACGATTCAGTCCGATTTGGTGAACTACCGGTTAGAAGAGGAAGAAGAACCGGTTAAATCGAACGATTCGTTCGCAAACCGGACATCACTAATTTTAACGATCTAAGCGCATGGTCTAAAGTAGGGATGTAACGTATGAAAATTTCTTATCACGATTATAGTGACCAAAATTATCACGGTTATCAGTATTATCACGGTATTGTTAAAATGTGCTGGAGATGTTAAAAAAGTACAGATACATAAATCACTTCACCAAGTTTTATATTTAAAAATCAACAAACAACAAATAAAATGACTTTATGTTTGCATAATCACTAAAACAATAACATTACCAGTGATGTTCAGATTTTAAATGACAACTTCACTGACAACAGTTTAATAGCATGTTGAAATATCTAATGTAAATGTTCAAATAAAGCTTTGAAAAAGTTTAATAAAAAGGTAAACCTCACATTTCAGCCTTTAAATAAAGAAAAGAGTTAAGTCAAAAATAATTGATTAATAAATGATTATATGTATTTTATCTGCTCCATAAATAATTCTAGATAACTTATTTACTTACTGAATTGTTTAAATGTGTAGAATCCACATAAGCTTGTTTTTCATCAACTGGTCAAAATTTACAGCAGGGCATGCAAATTCGGTCCGTTTTTGGCCAGACAGAAACCGCACACAGGCTGCATGTAAATATAAGTCTCTGTAAATCCACTCGCTCACAGCAGGTGGCGCTGAAGGAAAAGCTGAATTAGAGCTGTTTCCCGTAACCTCAGTGGACAAAGCAGTATTGCGATTAATTCCTTTAGGTATTACATGGAGCGAAGATGAAAACAAAATGCCACCGAATCGTTTCTGAAGACAGTTAGAACCTTCAGAGGTACATTCATATAATTAATTCATTCATATATTCATTTGTATAATTCCCTTAGCACTCTTTTAAAACCTCCCAGCTTTTCCACCCTGTTTTCACTCAAAACGAAACTACTCTGCGTTTCACTCAAAACGAAAATACTCTGCATGCTGTGCGCACGTGAGACTGTTACTGAAAACAGTATTTATTTATCGCGAGTTGTTCAAATCGCGGTAATCTAATACGGTTTTAATGATAATTAAAAGATGAAACGGTAATACTAACCGTGGGGAATTTTATCATGTTTTATCGTCAAACCGGTAATCGTTACATCCCTAGTCTAAAGCGCACGGCGCAGGTGCACTTAGGGCGTGTCCAAATACACTTTTGATAGTTTAACGACGGGAAAAACGATCAGCGCGCCATGCGTGCTATGTAAACGGCGGAATTTGCAAGCACAAAGACAGAATTTATTTTTGTAGCCTACACAATAATAATCTTTTACATTGAAATCCTTTACTTTTTAATATTTGGCATGTTTGTGTGCTGCTGTGCGACCGTGTGTGTAATAAGCAGAGTGTACGCGCGTTGTGGACCCGTCTATACTAACGCGCTCTTTAAATTACAAAAAAAATACTGTGCCATTGACTTTAGACTAGGTTTTAGTTGGTCGATGGCGCAGTCTATTTCAGTTGCCTCAAAATAGCAACGCGCCAGCAATGCGCCTGAACTCACCTGGTTTTCAGACCAGCACGCCCATGGGCGCACAAATGGGCGCAAATGCATTTGCTATTTAAACAACGTGGCGCAGGACGTGAAAATGAAAACTGCGTCGGGCTGAAACTAGCAAAAAACACTTGCGTCGCGCCTGGCGCCGCATTGCACCGGGTGTATGATAGGGCCCATCAAGTGTCATGAGGTTCAAGTGAGCAAGTCCACAAGGTCGTCAGAGAACAGGTGTCAGCTGGCACTCTCCTCCCAAGCCTTGATAAAACATACACTCCTCCTCCTAATCAAACACACACTCACCTCTCCTTCAACAAACATGCCTCAATGCATCTCTTCCCTGAAACACCAGTATGTAATATTAGATAACACTTTCTTAAAGCAAAACAACCCATACAAGCATCAGATCAAGGAGGTAATATTACATCTAGGAAGTTAGACAGTAAAATTATACTTCATAGCAATCCTACACTCATAGACAGCATCCTGACAACTATTTTTTAAGTAAAATTGCCACAAACATGCAACAACAAACACTTTAAACACAATGCAACACATTGACTTCATATGACCTAAAGTGCATGTTTAATTCAGTGAGTGCTGTCTATCCAGGAAATACAATTGTATATTAATTTATTCATTTTTATTTTTCCATTTTTATTCAAATTTTTGCATTTAAAAAAAAAAAAAGACTATTCAGCAATGAAATTCAGATATGATATTACTTCACAAGGAAAAGTCAAAAGTTTTGCATTGAGGGATATATTTTCCAGCACATCCAGCTCTGCTGTACACTGCACATTTTGGCAAATCAGATTAGATTATCCAGATATCCCACATATACAAAAAAAAAATGCATGCTATGCACGGTATATATTATATACTTCAAAAATAGTACGAGTAATATAGTAGTATGCCATGCTGAACACAGCCTAGGATTACAATTCTGGCATCTGAGCAATTACTACAGGCTCACAAGAGGGTTAAATCTGACCTTGTTAAAGGAAATTGATTTAATTCAAACAGAAGCTACCTCAGAAGCTAATGTCACCATATAGGCTCATGTCTACCTTTGATTGAGTTTTTCCTAAACAAACATCCACCACTAGTAATTCCTATAAGGATCAACAGGCAAAAACAGAGAGAGAGAGAGAGAGAGAGAGAGAGAGCAATAAAAATAAAGAGTGAGGAGAGAACGTGTGTATGTGTATACAACAGTGATTCCCGCCGGCACCATTGGGAGTTAATGGAGAAGAAACACTGCAGACATTTATCACAGAACAACACGCAGAGCTAACAACCCCGATGGCTGCTCCTGTCTCTGCCACAAGCCTTTGCTCAAGCCTATTAGTGGAAACGCATTGCCAAATTGCACCAAATAGCCACTCAAACCAAAGTGTGCCTACATTCAGGTTTAAAGTGTTGTAAACCTCAATATTTGAGGGCTACAACCAAACTTTCTGAAAGGTCTGTACGATTGCTCTCTAAGTGAAAGTTACCAGCACCATTTTCTGTCAGACACCTAAGGCCAGGAAGGAAATTCTCTGACTTGCTGTTTATTCAACCATTTCCTGTCATTGTTTAATGGAGCTCTTCATTTGGTGCCTGTCTGTGATAAAAGCCAACATGAAACAGCATTCTAAACCCATCTAACCTCTGTAATGTGATGCATTTCGAAGTGAAAAGATATTCAACAAGAAAAAAAATAAATGTTGGGAGAAACATGTTATCTAATGGGAAATGATTGGCCCATGAAAAAGAGGTTCCAGATTCTTCTACAAAGTTTACAGTCGATTGTAAAAGACTACTCTCCTCCTGAAAAGCCACCATGAGCCACTTTTGAAAAGGCTTTCTGACCAGGAAGTGGAGGATGAAAGTCAAGTTCACCCTTGAAAGCATCTCAGTGGAAACCATCATTCTCAGTGGGAATCCACATTTTTGCTATTACTTCCATAACTGTTGTTACATTAATGCTAACAAGTTTTAAAATACTCCATTAACTATGATGATGATCTATTAGGAAGATTTTTGTAAGACTAAATAACTACAGTGTTAATTTTGTTGACGAATAATTTGTCAGTTTTCGTCAACAAAATGTTTTCACCAACGAAAATGAGATGACATTGAAATAAAAACTCTGAATGACTAAACTATGCTGAAAATCGATCATCAACCAATAAAATCATCAACGAATAAAAACAAGACTAAAATGTTACGAAGGGACGATTTGGGAAGAGATCCAGTCAGAACTAACTAATCACCTGCATGGTTAGGAGGTCAGATGTGTACATTTGAACTTTAACGTAGCTGACTGATCTATCTGGCAGGACATAAGCTAGCATACACTTGCTGCACGCCTCATAAAACATTCAAAAATGTCAACACCTGGGAGCATATGGATACATTTGAAAAAGCGTGACAACGCGAAAGAGAACACTACTCGGCCCGGTTTTCTGAGCGCACACACCCAAATCTCTCAGACAGCGCACGAGTATTCAGTTCTCTTTCGTGTCTTATTGCACATAAACAGAGGAATACACACAAAATGATGTCAAATGGTCTGTTTTGATGAGTATTAATGTAAACACACTCGGTTACGTCTTAAGTGAATGTAAACAGTTGGGAGAAAATCAGATGCGTATCAGTATATTGCATCTGTGCATTCAGTTTTAAAGGGACAGCAGCCTCATTTAGTTGCTGTTGTCTGTGTCATTAATGTTAATCAAGCAACAAAAGAAAGAGAAAAATAAATAAATCACCCACTGCTCTTG
This sequence comes from Sinocyclocheilus rhinocerous, assembly GCF_001515625.1. Classification (NCBI taxonomy): domain Eukaryota; kingdom Metazoa; phylum Chordata; class Actinopteri; order Cypriniformes; family Cyprinidae; genus Sinocyclocheilus; species Sinocyclocheilus rhinocerous. The sequence goes on from NW_015640043.1 coordinate 406,526, forward strand.
ACTGAATCACTTTAGTAGCCCTAATAAGGATAAATCAAATTTTAATTCATATAAATAAATATGTCTGCTTGAAAGAATGAAGAATTTTGTAAGCAAGTTGTTATGAAGAATGCATATTATATAACATTATTTACATGACATTATTTAACATTAACCAATAGCCTGTGTAGCCAAAGTTTCACAGCTAAGAAGCAACATCATTTCAGAAGTGAAGTACTTTGATTTAAAAAATTATAATAAAAATTACAAAGATGTTTTTCTTTGAAATAACATGCTCAGATGAGCACAATAAGACTAGGAAAAAGTAAACCGCGTCAAATCTGATTTCATATTGACTTTACATAAATCAAGTAGGACAGAACTCGAAGAATAGGTGGGTGTGACTTGCGAAGAGAACGTTGAAGACATTTACAGAGAAAAAGAGACAGCAGGGAACAAAGACAAAGATCAGACATTCAGACAAGACGAACGATGGGCTGAATGATATTGAAAATGGAAAATAAAAGAAAAAAGGAAATCATCTCCCCATGGTTATTCTTTCAAAGATGAGAGGGTTTCTAAGTAGTGGCACAATTAGGTTGCAGTTTATGGAGACACTACATGAAACAGAATAGCACTCCAGGCCAGCAATAAGAACCAGACTCAAATGATAGGAGCCCACACAAATGCCTGACTGAAAATAGCTCAACAGGTAGAATGTAGTGGGTGGATAACCATAAAAGAAATTACCAAAATACTTTCACAAGCAGCACTATGAGTAATTATTAAGCAGGTATATACTGTTTGTACTACCTGTCATAACTCACAAATTGACGTGTCATGTCACATCAAATTATCTAGGGGTGCGCCGATCCGATACTTAGTATCGGTATTGCTCCGATACTGCTATTTTCTGCTAGAACGGGGTATCGGTCAGATGAGACCAATCCAAATCCGATATTCAGCAAATACTATTCTGAGTTATTATTAAGCCCCACTAAAGGCACAAAAACAAAGCACCATAAAATTTTCGTGCACTATATTTCAAGTGTTCTGAGACCGTTCCATAGTTCAATGTGAAGTACAGATTAATATTTAAGTCGTTGTCAGTCATCCGGCTGTCAGTCATCATCCAACATCCATTCAAACTGCGCGTCGCGTTCAGTTACTTACGACAGTCAAGACGATGAAACTCTCTCCAAGATGATTCAATGTTCCTATTATTATACTTGATCTGTAGATAAAGATCAATGGTTTTGCATAAAAGGACTTTATCTTGCTGGAGTTTAGTGCTAATTCTAAATCATGTTACTTTCTACCGGGTGTCTGTTAGATCACAACACCGGAGTGGAGAGCACTATGAATTGTTCTTTATGCGCACAGTAACTGAAATTTAAAACTGTTAAAAGAAAAGGCTCAATAAACTATCACACAGATATAATACACTATGCATCAATATCTCTTCCCTTTGTGCTTTGAACTTCTCTATGCTGCACGCTGTGACTCCGTGTTGCTTCAAGCGCATCATTCTGCGCACGGGATGCGCATAAGCATTTTGTGCCGTTCTGTATAGGAGCCTTTAATCTTGTTGTCTTATCTGTCATATGTTGCTGCTTCATTACTGTGCTACACATTTAAAAGAAATGTCTTTTAATTTTGTAGTATATTAATATATAAATATATTACTTGTTTTTCATGAATGTATTTTACAACAATACAAAGACAATGTTTAACATTTCTACAAATTCTACACTGATTTAAAAAAAAAAACTGTGCTGGTATCGGATCGGTTTCGGTATCGGCCAATACTCAGAATTTCTGGTATCGGCTCGGGATCGGTTCTGAAAAAGTGGTATCGAGCCAGCCCTAAAATTATCCTGATGAACAGTCCGACAGTGCAGTCAGTGGTCTGACACATGGATGTGGACAGGAGATGATGTGTTGACAGACTGGCACTGAAGCTTGCTTGAAATCTCCCCCGGAAATCCAAACAGTGTCAATACGTCTGCCATTAAGTCAAACCAATTTTATCTGAAACTGAAGTTTACTTTTTTTAGGTAAGATCTAGTCTTCTTGCAAAGTGTTTGTCCCTTCCTATTGTGTTCCACCATCTGCCAAGGTGAAAACACTGATTCCTTGTGTCTTGTTTGGATCTCGCTGGTCCTTTCCCACGGGAAGTCACAGTGAAGGCGCTGTGGGTAACAGCAGGGGAGAGGTACCACGGTGCAGCTGGCTGTCCTACAGGTCTGTCACGACTCATGTTGCCCTGAAGCTCCTCTCTGCTCACCACTGATAAAGAGCTGCATGCTGTGTGTGAGTGTAAGTTTACATGCCCACACCATGTTTTCAGCTGGTTCTGCTTATTTTCGAACCCTCACATTGCTTTGAGAATGTGTCATAACTTGTTGAGGGAAGCGAACAAGGTGTTCTGAAGGTTCTGCGTGACTGATGCAATAGGGTCACCTTGAATAACACTATGAGTCTCAGATGCAACCCATCAGAAAGCTTGACACGCGTTTACATTTTTGTTATCCTGGTACCTTTTTACACAAATGGGTGGAGAAAGAAAACTTGTTGATTCTGGCCTTTCTTCTTTGATTATTGATTCTTAAGGTGCAATTCGACTTAAGCGAAAAAAAACAATATGTTGTACTGTTGTGTACCTGGATGTCGATAGTTCTGCCGACAGTTCCAGTGGACAACAAAACATGGGATGGCACCTTAAGACAATAAACCAGACTTCTACCCTGTCTTGTTTTTGTTGCAATCAAATTAAATACAGCATCTACTCTAACTGAGGGGTTTATGTCTAGGCAATCCAGCAGGACTCATGTAATCATTGTAGCTGGGTACATTATTATATTTTGGAGTAGACAGCATTCAAATCTCTTCTTATTGGTTTCCAGCATCTTGGTACCAGAGACTGTACCTCACTGAAGTGTTGGCATGCTTTCTCTCAAGGGTACGTAGGTGGTGACTGAGGCATATTTATCTGCATACAGATGTCCTTAATGGCAGATTGCTCACATTCACCTCCTCTCATTCAACAGCATCCGCTTCCTCAATCTCTTCACTCCTCCTCTCTTTCCTTTTTCAGCCCCCATTCTGGTATTATTCTGAGTCATGCAAAACGTGATGCAGGAGGGAAGAGGGAGCTTCCGGGGGTGTCCTCAGAGAAAATGTGCGAGAACAGTTACCCAGATAAGCAGCTTGCAATTATGCTTTTGACCCAAGTCCCTTGACAAGCCCTTCTTTCTCCTCTTACACTCAACCTTCTGTCACTCTTCAAAGTGGTCGAGTCAACCCCTCAATCTCCTGATCTGCACTCTTCTCTCTTATCTCAAGCCCTCTCTGAAGCCTTGATACTCAAGGCTCTCCACTTCATTTCATTATATTGACCAAATAAATCTGTATTAGGTGTGAAGAAACAAGAAAAGGTTTTTGATACTTGAACATATATTTATTTTGATGGTCTCACAAATAGCTAGAAACAGGAGACTGAAAGTAATCATTCAACAGTAAGTCAAAAAATTTTTTTTTGAGATGATCCAAGTTTGAATATGAGCATGTACAAACAATATTTGAAATGGAGGCAAAAAGACAAAAATGCATTATTTTGAGTAATTTTAGCCAGCAATTGAATTAAACATTGACAGTTTCTAAATGTGAAAGTTGTAGTAAAAAAAAAAATCTCACATGCAAGTGAATAAGCATCTGCCTATGGGCACAACCATTCATAAAAGAACAGTTTAAAACATCTATTGTAACACACACAAAACTGAATCAGAGTATAGTGCAAGCTGACGGATAAGGCATGAAAGTCAGAATGATCGCTTATATAAAGTGTCATTCCCAATTTCACACAAAAAGATCTATTGAACCAAGCACGGTTTATTCAATCAGTAGTGGAAACACACACACACATACACACACACACACACACACACACACAAAGTACATGCCTGGAAAGCTGGTTAATGATGTTTTAATCCAGTATTTTTTCCCACGACTAAAATGAGACGATGACGAGACAACAATAAGGTCAATAAACAATAACTGTGACTATCAACATGCAATATCGTTGGCGATAAAAGATGAGACTAAAATGTATTTTAAATTTAAACTATACAAAAATCTTCTCTTATTTCCATCAAAAAAGGAGACAAAATATTATTGCAGACTGTTGTACATGACTCTACTACGTGAGCTTTCATGTGTGCGGTTGCCAGATATCAAAAGTTCAAATCGCCAAATCAGAACTTCTCTGTTAAAAGGATCAATTCTCTGCCCGGTGTTTTGCTTAATTTTTGCAATCTGGCACGCGCTCGACTCTTCACTGCAGAAGTGCCGACGATGATCTGCAAACACCGACAAACAAGTAAGCTGGATTTTAGTGATCTCCATGTGAGATGTTCAGCTTAAATGAGAGTATCATTCAGCCAGTCTGTGTTCTGTCATGAGATCTCAATTATTTTGTAAACCATGTGTATGACTTCACATTCTGTTGGTTTGTGCTTATTGGTAAAAGTACAATCTGAAATGTAAAAATAAATTTCTCAAATGATAAATTTTGAGCATATATATATATATAAGGCCTGGGCAATAAAATGGTATCGACATTCATCAAAGGTACGCCTTCTTCGATAACGATATAAAAAAATTTCGATATAGTGCAGGATATAGGCACATGCTATGAGTGACGCAGACAGCACACACAAACACGAACACATGCTGAATTGAATGCTGTGCCTGCCTGTGATGAGGATTGTGAATAAAAAAAATTATATTATTAGTCGAATTAAAAATAAACATTTGCATTTGAATGTTAGGTGTGCCTCAGGGAGTGTCATCAGTGGAGCACGAGATGCGGTGATGATGATGTAAGTGACGTTGTTGCATTTTAATGTTTTGTTAGTCTA